>NW_023458563.1:30846605-30850021 GCF_013731165.1 Rhagoletis pomonella
ATCAGATTTTTCACACTGCCCTTTAGAATTTGATAGAAACTTGTAGGTAGCCAGTGACAGAAATCTCTATCGGTCTTGCCACTCAAATGATTTGTCAAATGATAGTCACTGTTCTTGCAGGGTATGGTACTATTTTTCGATGGAAGGCTCTCGTACTCTTGCAAATTCGGAATAGTATTTTTGCCTTCCGTACAACCCGTGCTACGTGCAAGACTTCGAGAATACCACTAATGCTTTTAGCAAATTAGACTCCAAGTCATTCCACTCTTGAAAAATTGCCAATTTTAGTGAACTCACGTTTTCAAATTGGCGATTATCAGAATAAACTCTCCTTGCCAGTATTGCAAAAACATTTTCGAGCATGCTGACCACCAGTTTGCCGGAAGCGATTTTTAAGGGAAGCGATTCGCCTGAAAAATCGAAATGTGTCGAAGTGAAATGTGCTACACATGTGTTACACACTTTCTTCCATATAAAGTAAGTTCGCATTTTTTTTTACATATATAGGAGAAAATGAGCAACACCACCAACAAAAAAATTCACAAAAATAAAAGCGAATTCTTATCACAATATGATACTAAAATTTAATGGGATATAAAAGTGTAGACCCGAGTTTTTTCTAGAAATTCGATTTAAAAATTTTGAAAAGTTGATGTTCATATATATGTATTATTAATAAAAAAAACAAAACATTTTTTTTTTTTATCTCCTTTCAACAATAAAGCATTCACATGTTGCATGTTACAAGGTACGGGGTAGAACTAATACTATACAACAAAACTTTTAAACTTACAAGTGATCCATTTTATGTCCTCTAGTGGTACACTTAAATGGCTTCCGAATTGCATTACGTTCTGATGAAGAGGATGAAATGTCAGAGGTGCTGCTCTCTGCCGAATCGTTTGCGATTTCTCGAGAAATAGTATTTGTATCCAAAGAAGTCATGCAATTTTTATTCCATCGAAATTGTACGTCGTTTCTTTGGCGGGGCATTTTCTTCGCAGTCGTAAAAGTATCTTCCAAAAATGCTATTAAAATTAGTTAAAATTAAGTAAAATACACACCTTTTAGTACCACTCAAGTCCGACATGCTACAAACGAAAACGGGTTTAAATAATAGGCATGTTTCATTCAACCATCACAAGCAAATAGCTAAATTTTGGTCAAATAAAACGAAATTAGCTTATTTCCTATGTTAGCTTAATTTTGACAGTTGTTTGACTGCAAAGAGTGTCAAAGTAAGTTTTGCCTCTTTCTGATTGGCTGAAGGAGAAAATTTCTGATGCTGAATGGCAATGCCTTTTGTTCAATATACAAGCCAAGACAGCTTTTCATAAGCCAATATAATTATGTTGGGTAAGTCCTCCATACAAAATAAGCTAATAGCTTAAATTTCTGGACAAATAAAACACGGCTAATAACAATTATTTAAAAATAGGAATAGAATATAAATATTACTTTTCTGCCGCTAGAGAAACAATGAATGAAACAAAGTCTGATGCAGTCATAAGGCGTACATACATATATGTATATCTACTAAAAATATGTAAAAATAAACAGCCCTGTTCTGCAATCCGATTCGAATCGGAATCGGATTTGTTTCCGATTGTTGGTGTTCTGCATTCCGACCAGAGTGTCCAGATTTCGCGCCAATTTGGCGATTTTTTTTAGTTTTCCATGATAATTTAAAAGAAGAGGCTAATGAACTGCGTAATAAACTTGACTTAAGAAACATATTAAAAGACTGTCAAAAATGTTTATTCACCCTAATCGAAGAACTTTTGAAACGATTACCTAATCAATTAAATACTTTTAAAAAAGCTTTGATTTTGTCACCAAAAAAGTGTGTGAATCACAAGAGGGTATGTTTCAGGGACCTGCCAATTCACTTGACTTTGGAGGAAAGAAAAGCAGCAGAAACTGAATATTTAAATCTTTTAACTTTCCCATGGTATAACTTTTCTCAGAACCATTCTTAGGGACTGAAAACCGCTTAGGGACTGAAAACCGCTTAGGGACTGAAAACCGCAACAGGCAATAAAATGTTTGGAAATATAAGTAAATTCATATTATTATCTTTGTCGCACTCACATGCTTTGTTGAGCGCATTTTTTCCGTAATGAATTCAACAAAAACTAAGATTCGAAATAGGATGAGGTTGAAAAGCCTTATTATTAAAGAAAATTGTTTGTACACCACTAGAATATAAGCGATTTGTGTTATTTATTATTACCCTCTGAAGGTATTGTATTCGTTTTTGGTTTTAAAAACTATATTATAACAAGATCTCATTTTTAAAATAAAAAATTTGTTAAATTGATTTCATGAATTAAAAAAAAGAATTGCCAATTTTTGCGATTTTTTTTCAGAAATTGCGCTTTTTTTAAACAATCTGATTCCGACAATAGGAAATTATTTCCGATTCGCCTTGTTCTACATTTCGATCCACTTCGAATCGGAATTCTGTCGGGAATTTGATGTTCTGCATTCCGATTATCGGAAATGTTCCGACCAGCTAAAAGCCAGTGGAATAGAAAATAATCAAAACGAAAAACAAAAATATAACTGTTAACGGTCAAAGGAAAAATTTTAAAGTCAGCGAACAGCAAAAAATGTAAATAAAGAAAATAAAAGTGGTAATTATTAAAATTAAAATTGTTAAAATGCAGGGGAAAGCACAAGACGGTGGAGCAAAGCAAAAATATGCTGGATTTCATGGAAGTAAATCCAGACATAGCCAAAGGCTTCTTCAAAGGAGGAAAAGTGGCGCCAACTAACGGTTTCGTTGAATAGCCAAGGACCACCACTAAAAAACACAAATGAGTGGAAGAAGGTAAAATATTATTGTGATTATAAGGATAACAATAATATTGAGATTTTTTACAACTAGAGCTGGACTGACTGGAAAAGTGAAGTGCGGAAGAAATTGGCACACAACAGAAGAGAGGTCGTGGCTACAGGTGGCGGCCCATTTAAAAAGTAGCGGAAACGGTAGCAAGAATTTCCAGACTGTACGCTGTTGTAGAAGGCATACCAATGTCCACTTCTTTTGGAACTGGGTAGGAGGCAGTATCCGCGCACGATTTAAGCAATGATGATTTGCCTACCACATCCGCAAGAGCCCGTGAGTAGGACACCAATCCGTCTCCGACCCCAAAGAGGCAATGAAATAATCCCTCACTACAGGTAAATTACAAAATAAAATATGAATACTTACATATGTATATATGTGTATATGTTTATCTATATATATAAAAAGAAGTTACATTTCCTTGGTAATCTTATAACTCAAGAACCGCCGAACCGATTCCCACGGTTTTGCATTCGTTGGAAAGGGCTCGGGCTCCGTGAGAAAATTTTTAAAAAATAACTAGGGTCTCGAGATATAGACCAAAACGTGGACCTGGGTAACCTTG
>NW_023458563.1:30850031-30861195 GCF_013731165.1 Rhagoletis pomonella
TAGGGTCTCGAGATATAGACCAAAACGTGGACCTGGGTAACCTTGGGTGTATTTGTTCAATATGGGTATCAAATGAAAGCTGTTCATGAATGCTTTAAGATTGAGCACTTTTCATATAGCTGGGTGACTAGGGTCTCGAGATACAGACCAAAACGTGGACCCGGGTAAACTTAGGCTGTATTTGTTTAATATGGGTATAAAATGAAAGCTGTTATGTCAAAAATATGCGGAAGCAAATAAAAAAAAAATTTAAAAATTCATGAATACCGTTTTTGTGAAAAATAAAATTGTGTAATGCGGACAGTTCTTTAATCTTCTTTAATATAAAAATTAATATAAAAATAAGTAGGGTTTTCCTTCCTGACGCTATAACTCCAGAACGCACGGTTTTGCATTCGTTGGAGGTTTATAGCTAAGAAAATTCAGGAAAAATTTCAATAGAAAAGTATATGGTGTGTGAGTATCCCTCACGAAAATAAGTATGTTTCATTTAAAGTAGATGGTGCCGGTGCGTGAAACATTGTTTAACAGCTATTCATTGTACTTTGCTCAGTTAATTTCATGTGACACTAGCGACCGGCGTGCTTCGCTGCGCCTTAAAAGTAATTTTGTTTTGTTACTCCCTCTCACAACATTTGAAAATATTAGTTAATATTGCTGTACATATTTGTATAGTAGGGAGATTTTTTCAAATTATATAAATATACGTTATTTGAATATTGAATCAATACACGTTTGAGGAAAGGGTGCGATAGTAGACTCCAGTTATAAGATTATAAATTAAATTTCCAAGAGAAAGTCGGTTATTTATATATTTTCTAATTACCTTCGAAAATATATTAACTCAAAAAAAAATAAACAATGCTTCATAGATCGATTTTTTTTAAATCTAACTTC
Source organism: Rhagoletis pomonella (assembly GCF_013731165.1). NCBI lineage: Eukaryota > Metazoa > Arthropoda > Insecta > Diptera > Tephritidae > Rhagoletis > Rhagoletis pomonella. The sequence continues at coordinate 30,850,929 of NW_023458563.1, forward strand.
ATAAAGTTCTTTAAAAATATTTTGTAAATGAGGCCATAAGAGCTTAGGGGGATAGTTACAACACAAAAATACATTTAAGGCGCAGCGAAGCACGCCGGGTAAATGCTAGTGTATGTATATATTATACCATTTGTACATTTCTAGGATTCCGTGAAGGCATTCATGCAAGCGGAAAACAAATTCCATGAAAGCCTTTCCGGAAGCATAGCAGCGCTGGCGAAAAGTCAGAAAGACACGGAGATAATGCCACTTTAGAAAACATCCGCAGCGACATGAATAATCATAAAAAAGTGGAAGAAGCATTGCTGGAAAAAACAAATTAAACTGCGACAGCTTGAGTTAGATTTAGAACGTTTCGAATTTGAAAAAAGTAAAGTCTTAAAATGTTTAGTTTTTTGTGGGAATTGTTTATTTATAATTACAGCACTTATTTTTATTAAATATACTTGTTTTTATTAATATATTTTATAATGTTATTCGCAATTTCGTCTCTAATTCTTTGTGCTTCGCTTTTCAAGTTAATGTCTGTTGGTACAAATCTATCTATTTCACTATCTACTTCGCTGGCGTTTTCTTCAGGCTCATCATATTCAAGATTATAGTGGCGACAAATATTAGTCAAGGCAACACATACATTAATTATTTTCACAACCTTTTTTGGTGTGTACTGCAAGGTTCCTAATAAACACCGAAAACGAGTTTTAAGAACCCCAATTGTTCGTTCAACTATATTACGTGCCGAAGAATGTATTATGTTAAACGCGTGTTGTATAGACCGTGGTTCTGGATTTCTATATGGTGTTAATAGAAAAGGTTCCGGAGCATACCCGGCATCGCCCAATAACCACGAATTGTGATCACCATCTCGATACTTCGTCATGAAAAAGTGTCATGCATTGCTCATGCTCCATATAAAGAGTCATGGCTAGAACCGGGATGACAAGCATCAATAGCTCTAATAACCATATTATAATCGCAAATCTGAAATAAATAAGACACAAATTTTACGAAAACTTTTTTCCATATAAAATCAAGTAATTGTGGCAAGTTACAATCATTGCATTAATGCTAAAATTTCCTTTTCTGTTAAAAAAAAAGCCGACCCGTCTTGTGGTTGCAATAGCTTGATGTGCATGCCATCAATACATCCAATCACACCCGGAATACCAAATTGTTCGTAGAAAGAACTTTTGGCTGCTCTTTTCTCTTGCTGAGGCATGAACAATTTTATCCACTTTGAGCAAAGTCTCCGCTCCATGAGCGTAATTATTTCTGAAATTATTTTGGAGACGGTGTTCCTTCCCAAAGCGATGCTTGAGTCCACTCCTACAGACCTTTGATGCCCACCTTCGGCGAGGAATCGCAGCGTTGCTCCCAACTTCAACACTGCGGGAATGGAGCTTCTTTGTACAAAAGGCTGTAAGTCTGTCAAAATCATGAGGAACGCTTGTTTATTTATTCTATAGAGTGCAATAAAGCTGTAAAATATAAATTAATAGTTTGAAATGGCGTTAGTATAAAAAACAACTTTTTATACTACTAACGCTGAGTCCGGTAATCCATGGGATTGCTGTGAATGCGCAAAATTTTTCGCTTCACTTTTTCAGATATTTGCTGCTCATTATTCAGCGAAATCGCCCATAAAACAATTGAACTCATGTTTATTTTCTCGGTTTTATTTATCCAAATGAAATTGACACACTTCAAAACAAAGTTCACAGATTGGAGGTTTGTTCCTTTTTTTACACAATCGGATTCGATATTAACTTCGAAACAAAAGTTCCGATCGGATTGTAGAACACCATTTCAATTCCGAGTCGGAATTGAATTCCGTTTCCGATGCGATTCCGACTCGGATTGCAGAACGGGGCTGAAAATCATAAAATTTGTTGGTGAATTCTGGTCTCTTAAAATCGAAGTGATTTTGTCAGAGAAAGTGCAGAAGTGTTGGTCATGAAAGTGAAGTGAATAACTTCGATCGTAGTGAAAACGGTAACACTGCTGGCCATCCTAGGGTTCGAATATTGTTGCTCTCTAACCAGTCTTTCGTCTCTTTGCTCGTATGGACTGCAGCATTGTCTTGCGGAAAAGTCCAATTTCTCCCATTTTGGTCTATAAAAGGCTTGAGACTACTCAGCAAAATGGCCACGTAGTCTGAACTCTTCATTTGGTTGGAGCAGAATTGCAGCGCCAGTGCATCGGATGTTATAGCACCCCACACCATCACATATCCGTCCGGGCGGCCGAGATTGAACTTTTTTCGTCTGAAAGGATAACGTTTCTATTGTAATTTCTAAATTAGTATCTAAGTTTAATTTACTTACAGAAGAGCAATCAGTGGCCATGTTTTTACCAGAGAATTTCATACGAGCAACTTTGTGGTTATAAACATTCAATTTACGCTTGCAGAATTAACTTTATTTCAAGTTTATTTAAAAGCTCCATTACGAAAGCTTGGTTTATCAGATTTCAACTACTAGAAGCAGTACCTGTTCACTTTACATATAGGAGGAGGTCATAAAACCAAACCAATATGATTTTTGTTACTCTAGCATTTGTTTAAAAAACTTGGAAGTGCGAGTATTATCGATGCTTTTCTGGAAATATGAGTACTGGCATCGATTCTTCTTTAGAGTATTCTATATGAGTACTAGTATCAATACTTTTGTAAAAAGTTCTACCACTAAGAGCGCATGTTACCAGGCTTCGTATTTGCACACAAGCGCAGCACATCCTAACATTTAACAAATTAAAAACTTGCTCGCAGCACATGTGTGTGCCGTTATTTATATAAAGCACACGCACATGTCTGTGCTTTGCGTAGAGAAACTTATACACTTCGAATTTTAACTCAAATCTTAAAATAATGTTTTAATATGTTTTCTGACATATAAAAAAACAGCATATCACTTTTTATTGTATTGTCTTTAAAATAACGTTTTCCACTTATGCACACACATTTGTATGAGCAGTGAGTGCAAGTTGAATGTGTTTCTGGCGTGTGTGTGAGTAGGGCATGCGTGTGCAAATACGAACCCTGCATGTTACTACCCTACAAGAATTGTGTGATGGAAACTAATAGCGTTTTCTTTTCTCAAAAAAAGTTCTGCCCTTTTATATGGGAACTCTTGCTTTGCGTTGCCCTGAAACCTGAGAAAATGTTGCGTTCTTTTTATGAGAATGAAACAGAAAATATACTACTCCACCACAATTTATTTATAGAACTTAATAAAGCTGAATTATTCACTTGGCCTGTAAGTCTTTAACAATTTTAAAGCAAAACACTTATTTCTGATAGGGAAAATAATTGCATTTTTACAAGATTAAATTAAAAATCAACCATGCAACTCTCACCCTCACGTTTATTTGAGGGCAGAAAAGGCAGCACTTTCGCCGGATCAGAGCGCAGCCTGCTGAGAAAAGAACACGACGCCTTGTGAAAGGGCTGAGAAAAGAACATGAAAATGTGACAGCGCTAACACAAGACAGAATAAGTGCAGCCTTTTTTCGAGAAAAGAAAACGCTATAACACATTCTCATTTACCTTACTAACACATTTACAAACTTTGCGTTGGTTAAAAAGAGACAACTAAATAATGCCATAAGTCGGAGGAAGACGGAACACAAATGTTTACATCAGATTTTTCACACTACCCTTTAGAATTTGATAGAAACTTGTAGGCAGCCAGTGACAGAAATCTCTATCAGTCTTGCCACTCAAATGATTTGTCAAATGATAGTCACTGTTCTTGTAGGGTATTTACTTTCCAGCAAAAACAAACATTGCTGCTGAAAAAGGTGCAGCCGTCATATGCTTCTGTGTTTTTTTTCTTATTAAAATGCCCACTACAGCAACGGAAGTGTGCTGCGGCGCTTTCGTGTGCTGTCACTTCTGCTATTCGGTTTTATCAAAGTCAGTGTAAAAGTGCTCACACTCACCGACGTAAACGTACGTTAACGTGTCAGCAGACACAATCAAACATATGAGAGCGTTATGTAAATGAAAACTCACCATCGTGTACGTGCGACGGTTATACGTGACGTGCACTGCTTCACTCTCTCTCTCTCTATCAACAGTAAATTTTATATGTTGCTACATCCGTCAACGTACGTTTACGCTAAGTCGTTGACTGCCAGCGCCGTAAAGCATAATTTCTTTAGTTTAAGCATGTCGCACATGCAAGCACAGCTAATTTTTAATTATTTTTTAATTTTGCTGCAGCATGGTAAACCCTGATTACAATCATATATATAAACATACGTATATAGGCAATTCTCTCAAACTTAAAATTTTTTGGTGAAAAAAATTAGTTTTATTAAATCGTGAGCACATATCTGGAATTTTAAGTATAGGCTCCCTTAGCTTCTAGAATATAACATCCAACGTGGTGCAACATTTTAAAGCAACGCACCATACGTTTTTAACGTTTTTTACGCGTTTTTTTTTGGAAATCGAAAGTGGTCGTAGGTTTTGTTCGATTTCGAAAATTTTCGAAATATAGCTTCTTTATGCCAAGGTCAATGATTGTACTGAGTTTGGTACAAATTGATAAATCGGTTACCGAGATGCACATACAGTGAACCAAATAAAAACTGGAACCCGGAATTTTAGTAAGTTTTGGCTATTTTTCTTTCGTTTATTTAATGTTTATTATTTTTTATGAGAGTATAGCTGATTACTTAACAAACACGATATAAATCCAAATTTCAGACTTTGAGCAAAAATTATTAAAAATCTGCAAAGTTTGACCAAAACTTCTAACTTCTTGATCAGCATCTCTAGACAAAATTTTGGTATTCAGTTTTGTAGCCCATCAAATTTTAGCAAAGCAAATTGCAAATTTTAAGTATCTTGACTTACCGTTGGTTTTTGGGAATTTTTTTATTGGCGGTGCTCCGCATTTTTTCATATAAAAAATTCCGAACATAAATTGCCAAGAATCAACGGTGAGTCCTAGCATCTACAGCCCAAGCTCTTTCATTTGACACCCCATTTTCGGCAATCGAACGAACGGTGCAGATTTGATGAAATGGACAAAAAATGCCTTTGGGTATTATAAATATTGGTTATTTTTTTTTGGGGCTTTTCTTATTTCTTCTTCGCTCTGTAACTTTTTAATGAACAAATAAAAAAGTGATGCAGGAGGATCATAGTTCAATAGTATATTGTACAATAGAGAACACACGTATTTGGCTAAATTTTCCAATTGCAGCCGATGAGCTAATAAAAGATAGTTTTGTGCACGCACCTTTTAAAGAAGTTGTTTTTTAACAATCTTCTAATGAGAGCACATAAGCCTGCCACGTCTAGATTGATTCCTTTTATGCTCCAGAACACTATAACAGTTATCCGATAACAGTTTTAAGTACGCACCAGCTACAGTATACTATAAAAGCCGCAAGTGTCAGAATTTAAAAAAAGGAGTCACGCCATTTTGACTCTTGATAACTTCTTTTCTCTTGAAAGCACATACTTCTAACGGGCTGGATTCGATTCTCCACTCTAAATACTACCAGTTCATTATAAACTCAAACATGAGCAATCAACGCACGAAATTTTGCAACATAAAAATAGAAAAATAATAGGAGTCACACTTTAATTTGTGAAAACTTACCAATGTTTTTTTTGATCTATATGCATATTTGGATTGAAAATATGTACTGTGCTTTTTTTGCATTTACATAATCTACACAACATACATATGTAACCTGATGTTTGTTAATAAACAGCGAAAATTGAAAATTGCCCATATATGCGTGTACGTTCTTGTACCTTTACGTGAATGGACTCAGGTTTTGTATTAAGTATGTACATAAATGAAAATTCATAGACCCTGGCGACCCTGGCGCCACCTAGCAAGACCATTTTACGCAAAACTTTGTCTGCCTATATAACCAGTATATATTTAAAAAAGCAGACAAATTGGCCCAAAATACGTTAGATATATGACTTTCATCACTTTTCGCGGTACACCTTCCGATGAAACACCCATATGTTTCCATCGGAACTACATTACAATTTTGAAATAAAGTTTCGTGATTTTTTTATATGCCGCATACCGCAGAAGATTTAACGACGAGCTGTATTAGCATTACAACGAAACAGACATAATGCATAATTAAAATTCAGCGTCTCCGCTGGCTTGTCCACGTCGTTCGAATGGACAGAAACGCTCGTGCTCTGAAAGTATTTACAAGCCTAGTGATAGTTGAGCTGACAAAATTTCCACTAAGTTAATATTTTGAGTTTGTGTTTATATTAAAAAAATATTGTACTTGTATTGAAATATATTGTAAGTTAATATGTACTTACTTATGTTTGAATATATACGCACATATATATATATTCAAATGCCGTCACATTTCTAAAAAAAATCACTTGAAAAATACTACTAAGTACTAAGTATATTTGGTTTAGTGGAAAATTTGTTGATTCCACTACCTTTGAAATTAATGAACATTTTTTTACATTAGCACTAAACTCATTAGATTTAGTGGAAGAAAATTTAATTACCTTTATTTTAGTGGAAAGATATTCCACTTTCGCTGAAAAAAAATTAGTCCCACTATACTTTAGTGGAATTAGAAAAAATAAGCTCCACTAGTTCCATATTAGTGGTACTTGAAATTTAGTGCACTACGCCCATGTCTGAACTGTAAGCCCCTTGTGTAACAACATCACGCCACAGATCAGAGAAGAAGCTCGGCCAAACACTAACGTAGTATGCAAGCGCCAATTTATTATTACTATTCATAAATCATAAATTACTGAATTTGGTGTAGTTTTGTCGAAAATGGCAATGCTTCGTTTTAATACTAAAATTTAAAAAATTTAAAATTAAATTGTTGCTGTGCAAATGTTCCACCTGTGACGATCGAACCCCCCATAGGCTTAGATACAACCTATAAACATGCAATATCAGTATTCTTTTAGGATTTTGGAATATATATTTCAAAAATGTTTTTGATTAATTTTTATTTAAAAATAAATTTCGGTTTAAATTGTTCAATTCGCTTATCCAACGGATATAATTTTTATTGTTGTTCTTAAATTTTTTACACAATAATTTCTATAAATATACCTATATAAAATTTGTGCACATCTAATTATCAAAAATTAAATGCGTTTACATGTTGTCTTTGAAAGTGTTACTTACATTGTATATAATACATTTTTTATACTTTATTTTATAACGACAATGTGGGAGTAATCAATTTGTTTTGCTCCAGGAAATTATGGAAAACTAAAAACACGAAGCGGCACAGCTGAGGCAGCAAATTACAATAGTTTTCAAAGTAGGAGTTTGTTTAAGAATTTCGATTCATATCGGTGCTAACTGACCTTCATATTTTGCGTTACATATGTGCTGGCCAGGAGTAACAGTGAAATCGATAATAAATGGCGCCATTATGTATGGCGACTAGTGTCTAGTTGCTGATCTAGTAGCCATGACTACCAGTATCGTACTTTGAATTATGTATAGCGATTAAATTCAGTATACAGAAAAGCGCACACAACATCTGAGTTTACATTTTTGGCATGCGAATTTCGAAGTAACTGACAGTTTTGCTCCAATATAAATAAGTAACAGTCGTCATGAGCGGGACATAAAAATTGCGTTGCAATAAGTAATGCGAATTTTAATGTATGGTTGCTCATCGGCTATCAGTCACCATAACATAATAGTGGCATGCATTTCTATCAAGATCTCCATTTTAGTTTTTTCTTAATTTATAAAATACTTGTTGCCCCGGAGTTTTTAAATGCTAAAAATATTAAACTCAAAAATCCTGAAAACATTAAACTGATTGGTACTGGAAGTAGCCGAGGATGTAATATGTATGTTGCCATATGCTTAAGATGTGCTGGGGATGCCATTTAAATAAAAGACCGAGGTCTTTATAGTCTATTTTTCATATATTACTTTTTTAGATCCTTATATAATGCTTATCAATTCATCATCATAACATAGGCGTATAAAAGAAAATTCCGATAAAATAAAACGTTACTTTCTGGTACGGCAAGAAAAATTTAGATTCAAGCTGCCAGTTTAACAATCATTTTTTCACAGATTTGCATTTTTCCAACAAAATAACTTTTATTTTACTACTTAGTAGAGAACGATCGAACTTCCGCTTCGGCCAAGAAACACCAAACTTTGGCCAAACATTTTTAATTTTGGCTAAAGCTTAGAATCCACCTCTTTAAAAAATAACACGAAATATTTTTCATTATTACTGTTCATTGAAAAACACTTTGCTTTTGCTATAAATTTTCTTTAAGAAATAAATTTACGAACATTTTTTTTTTTAATAGCTGCAAACTGATTTAAGAAATTTTGATAAAAGAAACAGCCCCTTAATTAAAAAATCTTAAAAAGTTTCAGCTCTATAATAATGATCTTCTCGTATATGTAACCTTATGTTTCGATTTTATTTTTAAAATCGCCGCGCTTTTAAATATTGCTGCCGATAAGAAAAATCATGAAAAACAAAACACTGAACTTATTAATACTGTTTGAATGAAAACAATTAATAAATTAAGTAAATACTTAATTTTACATTGCAATATAAATATATTCAAACTATGTTTAAAAAAAGCGCCATTTTGGTGCACTTCTCGTGGACAATGATATTTTATTCCAAACTATGTAATTACGTATACATTTCTAAAAATGTTTGTTTTTATTAATTTTGCAAGACACATTTTTATGTTACTAACTGAAATTAGTGCGATTTAAACTAATGCGCCTTTTGACTGCCTTTTACGATTACGAATATATTGGCAAATTTGCGGTTGTTGTTGTTGTTGTAGCGGCTACAACAACCCCGCCCAGATCGGTTGGTATCTCAGTCGTTGTCGTCAAGTTCCACTAACGGCAACCCTAGGAAGCGTGCAGCTTCTGTGGGATCTGTCCACAGGGACAGGGCCGTTAGGGTTGTCGGGTTTTCCGGGCATGCGAAGAGATGGTTCGAGTCATGTGGGGTCTCTCCGCATGCCGGACATTCGTTCGGCACATCCTCATTCAGCCTACTCAAGTAGGAGTTTAACCTGCTGCAGTAGCCGGAGCGAAGTTGAGCAAGTGTAGTGCGTGTCTCCCGAGGCAGATGAAGCTCTGTCTCGTCAATGTCCGGGGGTGGTATGCCTAGAACGGCATTCACAGGTCTAGAGTCTACATAACTCGAGACTGCGTCCCTGTGAATGCCGTTCAGGGCCTGTCTGTACGCTGTCGGGTCCAGAGGTTGCTTAATGAACCTCTGGACTTCGTCCGTCAGTTCATATAGATGCCTCCTGACGTGCCTAGGCGAGGGCTCCTCTGCAAGCAGCTGTCTGTTTGGGTGGCCACTTCTGTGGCTCCCGATCAGGAACTGCTTGCAGAGCATTATGTTGTGCTCCTTAACTGGGAGCATTTGCGCCTCGCCGTGCAAGTGATGTTCAGGCGACATCAGGAGGCATCCCGTCGCTGTCCTAAGTGCCGTATTTTGTCCAGTCTGTAGCTTCGTCCACTGCGTCCTACTAGTCCCTGGCGACCACACTGGCGCTGCGTAGTTCAAAACCGGCCGGCCTATTGCCTTGTATGTTGCCAGCAACGTTTCTTTGTCTTTGCCCCAAGTACTGCCGTCTAGCGACTTGAGGACCTTGTTGCGGCTCTGTACTTTATTGACAATAGCGGTTGAGTGCGCAGAGAAGGAGAGCAGGCTGTCGAATGTTACTCCGAGTATTTTGGGGTTATTCACCGTCGGAATTGGTGTGTCATCGACGTGAATCCCCAGCGGTAGCCTGACCTCCTTCGTCCAGGTTGTGAACAGGGTCGCGGAGGATTTCGTAGGGGAGAGGGCTAGACACTTTGCAGTGAAGAAGCGAGAAAGTTCGGAGAGATAGCCGTTTACTTTCAAACACAGGTCATCAATTCCATTCCCAGTCGCCATGATCGAGCAGTCGTCGGCATAGGAGACAATCGAGACTCCCTCTGGTGGTTGAGGGAGCTTTGAAATGTAAAAGTTAAACAGTAGCGGGGAAAGGACACCACCCTGAGGAACCCCCTGTTTTATTTTTCGCTGCTTACTCGTTTTGTCTCTAAATGCTACCGACGAATGTCGACCACTCAGATAATTTGCCGACCACCGTTTGAGCCTCTGTGGGAGAGAGGAGGCCTCTATATCTTCTAGCAGCGTGGAATGGCAGACGGTGTCAAACGCCTTTGACAAGTCCAACGCTACTAGAATCGTTCTCTCACAGGGACGGTTGCGGTTAAGGCCACGAGTT
>NW_023458563.1:30901195-30904250 GCF_013731165.1 Rhagoletis pomonella
GATGTTGTTCCTGCGTTGCCAGATCGTAATAATGTCTCGTCCCAACAGTGACGAAACTTTATAAGATCTAGTATGTCGATGCTAATCGAAATTGTTATTGTAGATATCATTTTCATTTTTGTAAATTCTGAATTGAACATATCAAGATAGTTCAAGGGAGGCGGTATGTTGGATTCAGATATACACGCGTATTAGTTATCCCAAGTGTTAATACATGCACATTAGGGATGTCAATTTTCGGGGTTTTGTCGATCCCGGGATTTTTGGGATCTGAAAATACAATCCCGGGATTCAGGCAGTTTTATTAAAACGGTGTTGCAAACGCGTAAAGCGCAACCAATGATCGGACTTAAAAAAATATGTGTGGTAAAATCTAGAAAAAAATGTGGTAGATTTCAAAGAAATGTGGTAGATCTCAGGTTCTGGATCAAACTTTGTACAAAAATTTAAAAATTCTGCAAGGTTTCACCTAAATTGCAAACATTTTAGTTAGAATCTACAAAAAAAAAGATTTAATTTTAGTATAATAAAGTACAAGATTGAAGTTGCTAAAAATTGCGTTGAGTTTTGGCAATTTTTTCCTTGACAGTGTAAAGGAACTGCTTTATATCAAGATATTCCATATCAAGATATTTTTCAAACATATTTTGAGAGATTTTTGCAACCTTGCGGAGCGCTGCTAGGTTTTCTTTCTATCACATCACGATGTAGCTAACACAAATGTGGCACTTTCCAGAAACCTCTACTTGGGATTTGGCGGTTTTGACAATTCTCAAGTAAAAGTAAACAACGCCTTAGAAACTTTAGATGCACTGAAATTTGCTAATACTTGCACAAAAATCGCCGTTTTTTTTAATTTTCGCAATTAATTCTTTTTACAAATCATATATTTTGCAATTCAACACAATAAAACCACGTTTCCTCTCGAAAAATTTATTACTGAAAAATCTTGCTATTTTGCAGTTTATTTTATCCTCCCATTCGGCTTTGCTGTAAGTATTTAGTGTTGGACAATTTTTGCTCTTAAAATTAAGAAAACTATGTCTATCAAAAATAAAACTACTCAAAAACGCGAATATGTGATAGATATCAGACCTTGTGTGGTAGACGCACAAAAAAGTGGCAGATCTACCACAATGTGGTAGAAGTCCGATCACTGAGCGCAACCAATGTTGCAAAAAATGCTTGTTTTGCCCTTGAGACGGGATATTTGTGATAAAAATTTAATTGGCTAACAAAAAAATTGTTTCCAGCAATCCCGGGATTTAAATCGAATAATCCCGGGATATTCGGGACCTCAAAAGGACCGGGATCCCGGTATCCCGGGATTGACATCCCTAATGCACATGCATAAAGTTTAAGCTTGCGTTCCTGCCTAAGGGTTAATATGAGCTGTCAAGTTAATCTCCGCCTTTTTTTGTTTTGATATTCGTTTTTCTGCTAAGATTTTGCGATCATTCGTTTTTTGCAACGTCTCGTTTTCGCTATCGCTTTCCTTGCCTTGAATTAAATCGCCTTTTGTAAATTATTAATATTAAATACATTAAGTTAAATAATTAAACGTTCGTTTGATTGGATGGGTTTATCACCGCAACCTATGGGAAACATTCGCTGAAAGGAATCTGCCGCAACAATATAAATACTTAAAATAAACTCGCACATATTCGTCTGTGTCATAGCGTTACTTTCGTCAACTTTTTTACTGTCCAAGATGTGTTTTACTTCAAAAAATAATTATTTTGTGTATTTTGTGACGAGCGTCACATTAAAATATGCTTTGATTCAATATGTAATAAAATATTTAGTACTTGCCCGAAAAACTTGAAAATTCCACTGTTACAATGCTGACGAATTGTTCTCTCCATTGACCATTTAAACAGTGCAAAAAAGACAACAACTACGAAAATCAGTCTTGCCAATTTTGAAGAAAATTAACCTCTCATATGAGTTTGTAGACTGTACAACCTAAAGTAAAAAATATCTGATTTTGAGATAAATTTCGAAATTTTGGCATTCGACTATAGTGTAATGAGCGTTATGCAAAATTTTTTACTTAAAATGTTCCGCGAATTTTTTATAAATATATAGTTTATACTACAACAAAAAACATAAAAAATAAAATATCTAAACTTCGTGTAAAATCTAGGAAAATTTTATAAATTTGCACACAAGTTGTTTTAGTATAACAAAGTGCCAGTTTGAAGTTAGTAAGATTGTAGATTTTTGGGATCTTCATTTCATTCAGTTTCAACCAAACAAACAAAAAATCTAATATACTTTGTGCACTCGTCTACTCTAAGCAGCCACGGCTTGAATTTTCTGTTTAAAATCCATTCGTCATTAAAATAGAAACCGCATTTTTTGATTTTATTGTAAACTTCACTCATTTTAACCGGGACACAATTACAAATTTTGTTTACATCTACACTCAATAATTTACACATCCAAAACAAAACAATAAACTTTTTACGATTATTGTTAAAACGAAAGTACACAACGCCCATTGCGTCATCGACACCGTCACCGCCAATGTCAGCGTCAACAGTGATTATGCGGCAAGTTACACACTATACGTTCACCATTGCGTCCGTTAAATCAAAAACTTGCTGCTGCTCTTTATAAAAATTGTTTTGAACTTTTCTTTCATCATATTTTACATTTCTTATTTCATTTGATCCAAAAAATTTCACAAACTGTTTGTAAACAAAACACTGAATATTCAACAATTTTTATTGAGCTTGATGCCGTTTTTAATGAAAACTATTGTGGAAAGTAACAACAACCACATGATCAAGTTTAAATAGCACTGGAATAGCTGCGCTTGATTGTAGTTGGCTTAACAAATGAAAAAGTGGAAAAGGCAACAAGATTTTATAAGGCGAACTTAGCACAGTGCGTAGGCCGCCGAGGATGTTGCGGGTTTCTGCCATATAAAAATAATTGTGTTTAGTCCATATATGGAAGCAAATGAGACAAAAAAAATTCTAAAAAATCAACGGTAATCTTTAGCGACTTGAAACTTGCACATTATTGGACAAAATTGAATGCGCTATAA
>NW_023458563.1:30904260-30962584 GCF_013731165.1 Rhagoletis pomonella
AAAAAATAAAGCTTTATTGCACATCTACACGCCAAGCGCACCCCAGTTTTGAAAATCGAGCGAACAGTGCAGATCTTTTATGCGTAACAAAAAATGCCTTCGCGTATTATTTTGAACTTAATTTCTTAACAGGTGGCAAATTTTTTCGAAAAAGTAAAACCTTTTTGAACATCCACACTCTAAACCCTTTAATTTGGTACCTCACTATTGAAAATCAAACGGACGTTGCGGATCTGCGGTCATTGATTAGCAAATAACTTGACTTTAATTATTTAATTGGCTTAACAAATGAAAAAGTTGAAAAAGCAACAACTGTTTAAAAGGCGAACTTAGCACAGTGAGCAGGCAACTGGCTGAGTCAGCTGGGGTCATTGGATCGAATCCCACTGAAAGTCTGATGAGGAAATCACTTCTAACATGTTTATAAGTTATTGTTGCTATTCACAATAGTTTTCATTAAAAACGGCCTCAAGCTCAAAAAAATTTGGTTAATATAATTGTTATAAGGCCATAAATAACACAAACAAATAACTTAAGAACGAGCACACCTAAAAGTTAAACATTCTAAAAATAGAATTATTAACAAAACCAAGAAAAACCAACAACCACATGATCAAGTTTAAAGAGCACTGGAAGAGCTGCGCTTGATTGTAGTTGGCTTAACAAATAAAAAAAGTGGAAAAAGCAACAAGAGTTTATAATGCGAACTTAGCACCGTGCGTAGGCAGCTGGCTGAGTCAGCTGGGGTCGTTGGATCGAATCCCACTGAAAGAAGTCTGTTGAGGAAATGTGGTGATTTCCAAAATAGCTATCACTTCTACCATTTTTATAAATTGTCGTTGCTTTCCACAATAGTTTTCATTAAAAATGTCCTCAAGCTCAATAAAAATTGATGTATATAGTTGTTATAAGGCTATAAATAAAAAAACCAAAACACAGAATAGTTGTCACTTGACGGAAACGCATAAGGAAAGTTGAAAAGTGAGCTAATTTGTGCATCACCGTTAGCTTTCTTCATGTAACTTACTTCATACAAATACACCGATTAAATTTTTTTGACAACTGACAGTGACGGTGACGCAACGGAACTTTGTACTTTCACTTTTAGCAAACAACTGTATGCATAGCACTACCACTTTGCGCAGTTTGTTTATTGCATTTAGTTATAAATGAAACAGTCTGAATATGTACATATAAATACATATGTAGTTTAAGAGTTCTAAATTTTGTATCAACGAGATTTCTAGTTTTTTTTTACTAAAAACCGGGACATTTAGCGTTCCGGCAGGCATTGTAACGGGACCGGGACATAGCTCTTAAATCCGTGACAGTCCCGCCGAAAACGGGACGGTTGGCAACCGTGTGTCTAACATAGTCCAATTTATCATCGTTAAAACTTCGCGCATTAAAATGACCCACGTTCAGGCCATTTGAATGTTGGAATAAAACATATTTTAAGATTTTGTAGTTATCATTAATGCTGGAGGCTGATTTCCTAGGGGGATTTAAATCTAACACAATGAGATGGAAAGAGATCGACTACAAATTACAGCCAGCACAAGATATATACAACATAGCAAGAACACAAGTGATTGCAATTAAGTACAGTAAACGAACAGGGTAACATATGAACATTTGAGAAAGGCAAACAGGTAATAAAAAAATCTGAGACATATAAACAAAAAAGTTGAGAAATAACACGGTGCTACAATAAAGTCATGAAATACACCCGAAACCATATATGTAATACTTCTATATTGGTAGTAAGCTAACATCTCAATGTGTAAGCATTCCGAAATCAAAGCGAGACAGTCTAGTACTGGTTTTGTCAATGTATTGTGTACTTGAGTACCGTTTTTGTAAATGTGTCGTGTACATGTTTATTTATAAACGTATGTGTTCCTTTTCTTTCGTACTTGTTTATTGATATATCTGTACTGTAGTGTTTTCGGACGGTACTAGCTCTTACTGCCAATATAGGAGTATAACATATATGCCCGAAACAAACCCTAGTGTAGGTTGTAGCTATAGTCGAGTGCAACATAAAAATAGGTTCCGTATAGTTCCTGAACCCTCCATTTTTATTTTATTTAAAAACAACCGTTATGTTGGTCCTGGATGCACTTATCTATTTACAGCTTCACTATTTTTGGATAGGCATATATCATATAAGTGGGCGGTGCCACGCCCATTTTCCTATAATTTCATGAAAAATCAATTCTTTGCTTAATGCCATGTAAATATAAATTTTGAGTAAATATTGCTGAACTCTTTAGCCACCCATATTTTTGCCTAAATTGCTTAACTTCGACAATTTTAATGCAATTTTATTAAGTAAGGTATCAATTTATTCGAAAATAAATGGTCCTTTAGGTAAATACTTCCTATTTGGCAACTTTTATTGAAATTTTTGAAATTAGCGATGGTCAAAGTTGAAAAAATTAAGAAAAATAGGGGTGTATTAAAATTTAACCGATTAAAATATCCGTGGCGACTGCACTGCTTTCAAGGACAGTGAGCTGAGCCTTGATATAAATAAGTTCAGAGCGTAAATTGAGAACATCAGCGCATGCATTCTCAACCGCAGTGACTCTCTTTTCGATGGCTGCAATGGACAACTATCGAACGCGGTTGATGCCGGTGTGAGGGGAGCTTTAAGGGGAGATGGCCTTCTTGTTGGATTTTATCTTTATCTTGTCGATGATATGCTGATTCAAAGTGGAATAAACGCTAATAAATAACAGGTGGATCAGTGTATATGTAGATATCAGCCACGGAAGAACGCACGCGCGTCGGTAGAGCAGCAATATAGGCAAATTTCGTAATAACACCCAGGAAAAACGCAAAAACTTATTAGCACCATACATCTTACTTTGTTCAAATCTCAAATTAGTCACGCAGACCGGACTGTCGTGAGAACGATAGAAGTCCATACTGTCACAGTTGTCACACTTATTGTGGGTTGTTGTTGTTTTGTAACAGCATATAAATTTCCCAAAGAATTTTTGGGGAATGATGCTGGAGTGACAGTCCATGTCCAGTTATTAATCTGGGTCGTTGCGTTTACGTAGACCCGATTGTCGTGGGAACTGCATTCGCCATACCAAGCAGTTACTCTTATGAAATTGAATGCAAAATTACTGTTATCGGATCCGTATCAGCAGAGCCGTCGAAACTCAACCAAGGACCACCACTTCGGTACAGGATAATCATACAGACTCGTCTTCTTCCTACCCCCAGGGGAACACACAATGAAAATTCTTCTCCCCTCCCTGACAAAGTATTTAAAATTAGCATTAACCCAATTTCCGGATAAATAGGCGAAGATCTGATCCATCGTCGAATTTTTGATAGGACGGTTCGACATTCGACACGTGTAACCATGTGCCTATAAGTCAAGACATACTGCAGTTCTCGCTTCCAGATCGGAGGAAACGGCGGATAACCAACTACATATCTGTGTGGACGTCAATCTTCAATTGAATTTCGAGGCGCTAAGCTAAAGTCACTAGCTGCCGTCCGTAAATTGGCGCGTCAATGGAATTTTAATTTTTGACAGAGCGTCACGTGTTGAAGTTGGGTACAGTAGAGAGAGAATAAAAACGAGGAAATAAGAAAACTTAAGAAATTTTACTCGGTTATTTGGGTATATCGCACGCTGGCACTCGTTGTCGTTAGTAAACCCTACACTTAGCGCTCCAATTAATGGCCACAAAAGCGAAGCTGGGGAAACGAAAACGGGACTATCCTAGTACTGTTAAGGCAAAGCCGGCTCACAGATTCCAGACTCGGGAAGTGCCAAAGCTGATGCGTAAGCACTACACTTACAGCTTTCCCGAGGCCTGATGATAGGCCATCGCCATACGCAGCCACCGCTACATAGGACTGCCATGAGGTCCGCATTGACGCCGGATCTATGTTGCATGTCAATGATGGTAGTGCCCGACTATCAGTTACCGGTGCTCGGAGAGCCATAGGCAGCAGAAAAGGGAAACATGTTAATCTAGGTCCATAATTTTCAGAGGTATCACAGAACCGGATCCTCTTGGGCAGCCGTGCCCAGCGCAGGGCACTTGCCTATTGAATTCTGCCAGCACAAGGCACTTGCGTATAGAGTTCTGCCGGCGTTGGGCATGCCTGCTGAGAACCAGGATGCCTGGATGAGAACCAGGGCGAGGAACTGGCATAAAGAGCCCATTAGAAGTGGGTGGAGGCGAATATCGCCGTCAGCGTGCATTGAAAACATCTCTGATTGATTCCATAATGCCGAGGAGCTGGTTGGTTTCAGGGTAACCTCAAGGTCGTCGCGTGTGATGATGAAAGGTCTACGGACCTGCACAATAAGGCAGTTGCCAGACTGGGTGAGATTTACCCCGAAGCGATGCTGTGAATTTCAAAGACATCCCATCCATTTCCGCCCACTTGTGTGACAACATCTAATCGGAGGAGAAGCTCAGCCAAATACTAACATATTGTGTAAGTAGTGGGTAAAAAATATCGATGGCAGTAGAAATAAAAAGATACTATTGATGGCACTATCGATAGTTTCACAACTCTACCCTGAACCCTGCGCATGCGCTGCGTTTTTGTAGCCACCACTACATTCGTACATTTAACATCAGCCTAAAACTATGCACATGTCGGTCGGCTGGCTAGAAAGATTTACATTGCGTGAAAAAATAAAGCGTCAGGTGGATCCTGCAACATGTTGCTGGCAATATTAGTATTTGTGATGCTGGCGACATTTTTGTTGCGAAAATAAATTGGGAGTAGGGTTTTTTTTCGAACAATCAAAAACCAAGAATCAAGTAAAAATTGACATGTCGTTTATTTTAAGTGGCTCTGTTGAGGAAATTTCTGAAAATAGCGCCTAAAGGTATGCCACCATTTATTTTGGTATCAAGTAAAGCCCGCACACTCGCACCTACATAAAGAAACCATGAAATCAAGTGTGAACGCTTTTGATTTATGTGACGTATACGTTGTAATGTGAACATAGTTTAAACCGACACAGTATGGAACAGGGACGGTAATCAATATGAATAAAATAATTTAAATCAGCATTTAATCATTATTTTATGATTTTTATTTTTTTCGCTTAAAAATAATAATTATTATCAGATCAGAATGACCGCTTCTCATTCTCTTACCCACCACGATTTCCTAGAGTTAATAAAAAACGGAAGTTCGAACAGTGGCAATTTGTATGAACCCCTCTGAAATTGAAAATATGTACTTTATTTCTAACCAATGTTTATGTAGAAGTACTACCACCTGTTTCAAAGGTCCAATTCAACTTAATTAATCAGTTAAATGAAAAATGTCAGACAAAAACATTGCGAATACTGCAACCTATTTTAAAAGTGGGATTTAGTTAAATTATGCACAAGCTATATAAAGCATGAAAATATTTTTGATTAGGGATGTCACCCATTCGAAAAGTCAATTCTATGTATGTATATTTTTAATACGCGAAGGCATTTTTTGTAAACTAAAGCGCTTGGCCTAAAAGACAACAAACATTTTACCGAAGTTTAAATAATTAAGATTTTCTCTAAAATTTAGGTTTGATGACAGTAGTTGTGAATACGATACGGATATGTACCTGGAATGTCCCTACCATTTATAAGGAAGGGCTTCTATCTAACTGCTGGATGTCATTGTGCAATAGAAAGCTGACATCATCGCAAGCCAGGAAATAGGATCGCCGGAACACGGCTGCATAAGTCATGACTTTTATTATAGCTGCACTATGACTGCGCACAAATTTGGTTTGAAATTTGAGTTTGGTAGGAGGTTCACTCGGTGAACGAATTGCCACGATCCGCATCAAAGCCAAATTCATCAATAACAACCTCCTGATGGAGGAGGCCGACGATGAGACAAAGCGGGGAAACTTTAATTCCAGTGTGGACAGTCGGATATACATGTGCATACCTCGGTAACCGCTCCACTAATTTCTCCTAAACTTGTTACAGTTGTTAGTCCCGACAAAGCTTATCAAACGGCATAAAAGTTTTAAAATCACACCACGCACACATATATATAACGGGAATTTAGAGAAATACGAAATCCTCGGTGGATCAGTAACAACTGATCAAAATTGTTGATTGCAATAATTCTTTATCAAAATATACGTTTATAACAAATTTTTGGGAAAATGGGCGTCCACTTATGACCACATATGTGTATCTCGGTAACCGTTCCATCAATTTGTACCAAACTAGGTGTAACTATTATACTTGCCACATAAAAGACGTTGAAAATTTTTTAAATCGGACAAAAATTCTGCGCACTTTTTATATAACGGTAAATTTCAGAAATGCTTAAACATCGACATTTCGAAATTTAAGGACGCTAATTTACTCAAAATTTAACTCTGGCAACCCTATGCATTTTCACATCCTTCCTTCTTCCTTACGTATATGGGTATTTCCATAAGTCGCATACGTGACAGTCGTACGTTTCAATGTGATACAAACAAGGAATACCATTTGTTCTCTTTAACTTTTTTGGGCCAATGTATAGCACATAATTACCTCTATAGTTAACCGAAAAATGAAAACAATCGAACTGCTTGGTCCTGAAATATAAGCATTTAAAGAGAGTGTCGTTACGTGACAAAAAATGGAAGTAGATTTTTTCTTTTCTTATAAAATCGCAAAACTCTGCGAATTGTGGATGGCTATTTTCATGAAACTTATTTTAATATGATTTGGAGCAATTCTAGTTGTTTTTGGAGTTTTTTGAATTAATGCAACTTGTTTAAATTTTCTTTTACGTAGCGTCACGTGACATAAATTTCCATCGTTATATTTTTTTTAATATTGCTTTTAAATAAATTTTTAACGCAAATGAAACATGTATTTTATGTAGAATATACTTTATATATTGACTTCAGCGGTGAATTTGTTGGAAATCTATGACTTATTATGTTTCAACTACATACTCCAAATTCGAACCAAATCGGACCATAAATACGGTTTTTCGAAATATCTCAACCTTGGCGCCGCCTAGGAAGACCATTTTACGCAAACATGATTCTACTTACATAGCCAGTATATATTTTAAAAAGCAGACAAATCGGCCCGTAAATACGTTAGATATAAGACTTTTATTTTTTTTTTTTGTCGTGGTGGACCTTCCGATGGAAACACCCATATGGGAAAATCTTTAGGGACGGCGACATTTTGCGTACTGGCATATTATTGCCTCTACAAAGCAGCTGTACTGCTAAGTGCGGTTTCTATACCTTCGCTAATAATACTTATATGTGTAACTATCAGTAAATAGGTATTCATAACAAAACTAACAGTTTAAATTACTAATTTACTTGCTAAAATCGAGAAAATCAGGAAATTTCTAGTGCAACTCGCACAAGATCTACTTTTTATTAAGGTATAACTTCTTGAGCGGCCAGACCTAAAGTTTGGGATTCTCAAACTTTATTTGTAGGTTCTAAGGAATAAAATGAGAGGTATTAAACAAATGTGACAGTTACCAAATGCGGGAAAAAACGCTGCTCATAACTGTAACCGAATTTCCCGTATTTTATAAAAAGCCTGAATTTTCTTGTGGTAGTCGTTGAGCGTTACTTATTTTACATTTATGGGTATAAGATATTCTTCAATTCTTCAGAAGAAGAATCCTAGGCTAAAGGAAAATGTGCTACTTATCATTGTTGAAAAATCTGCTCGAGAAAACGCGTTATCAGAGCGTAACTTTTTACTTAATAATGGTTTTTTGTTGAGCACAACCAATCAAAGGTAAAAAAATTCATAAGCCCCGGTGTATTTTATATTTGTGTATTTGGGTCTGTGTAAAAAATGTCCATCTCTAAAAATTATTTTAATGGTCAGTACTGGATAATCCTTACTAATATAAATGCGAATGGTTTGTTTGTTACGCTTTCACGCTATAACTACTCAACCGTTCTCAATGAAATTTTGCATACTGGTGTCATTTATCCCGACTTAAATTACACTGGATCACCAATTTTTAGTTTGGTTTTTGTTCTCCAGACGCAACTAACCAATTGAAATGTAGAATTCCTCGGTGATTCTAAAAATCGAGTTAATTTTTTTTCATTGCATATGTTTTCGAGATATTTGCAATTTACCGTTATTCAGCTTAAAACAAAAATGGTTCCACTTAATCACGTATATCTTACCAACAAATTTAACAATCTTAAAAGGAGAAACGTCACATCAAAGCTAATAAAATTCTCCATAAACCATATATACATCACTTTCCGATAGGACTGATAGTTTCTGACAAATTAATTAATCATTCCAGTTTTTTATTTTTTAATGAAAAAATTAAAAAAAAAACTTTAACAGAAGAAAAATTAAAAAATAGAAGGTTCTGTGCCAAATTTTTGCATTTGTGCTAAAGCCTGTTCTGTTACAAAAAAAAATCAAGTTACTAATGAAGAAACTCGATGAATAGATAAGAAATAATGATTGGTCAAATGAAAATGCCCAAAGATTTTTTGTATGAAATATGAGCAGAAAAGCGTGTTACTTGGTGTACGTGGCGTATGAGTAAATTTCTTTCCTGCTCATTTTTCATACAAAAAATCTTTGCGTATTTTCATTTGACCACTTATTATTTATTTATCCATCGATTTTCTTCATTAGTAACTTGATTTTTTTTGTAACAGAACAGGCTTTATTTCAAATGCAAAAATTTGGCATAGAACCTGTTACTTTTTGAATTGCTCTTCTGTTAAAGTTTTTTTTTAATTTTTTCATTAAAAAAATAGAAAATGGAATGATTAAATATATTGTTAATTAAAAGCGAGCAGTTTTTCGGTTTATACATTCGTTCTAAATTAAAAATAAAATTGAAAAATTGCTAGTTCAGACACCCACATGATAGAAAAACTCCGCGGCATTGAAAATTATTACACATGTAAATTTGATATGGAAAGCATTCTGGAATCGAACGATCTGCACAACAGCGTTACTGATCCCGTGAAAGAAACTGAGGAAACAAATTGCGAAAAGCGCGAGCAAAAATTATTTTATCTGTCGACTAATATACGTTCACACCCCTATTGCGAGTGTCGACTGGCAGCAGAATAGAAATTTGTCGATTGAGTCGATCATCTTTTATTTTGCTATTGTGTAACTTGATCGATAAAAATTTATACTATTGTGAATGGTTGACCAAATTGTAAACAGCTGTTTGTTTGTTTACATTTGTTTCTTTAGTGTTTCATTTATATCATTTTTAAAACAATTGCTTTATTATAAAATTTAAAAAAATTGGTAAAATTGAAATATGGTTTAGTGATGAGGAAGATGATGTGGAAGGCAATAGATTAGTAGAGTTGGCTAAAGCAAGAAGGAAATTGCGAGATCCGTCGAATCCCTTGGAGTTGGAAGATGAAGTGTATGTACATACATATGGGAATTTTATGAATAGCAGTTGCGTTCCAGATGCTTCACGATTTGCATCTGTTTTCGCCATTAATAAACCTTATGGAAGGTGGCCCCGTGGAACAACTTTCTGTAAAAACCCGCAAATCGTGAAGCATCTGGAACGCAACTAGTTTAAGCAATTCGGTACAGTTAAGTTATTTGTACAATGATTTTGGGTATTTCGTGTCCAAACGCGTGACCCGATTTAAAAACTTTAACATACGCGTGTAGTGAAAGAATTAAACTTTAATTTAAAATAAAGATTTCAAATTTCCGAGTACTAGTATATTAATAAATTATGCAGTTTTTCGTAAATTTTGATGTTAGTTCTGCGCAAAAACACTGTGGATGGCGTATCCGGAGTTATATGCACAAGATATATTGAATCAGCCCTATTCTGCATTTCGATTACGTTCCCGCATTCCGCTCCGTTGGAATCGAACTTAGGTATTCTGCATTACGATCGAAACGAAAGAAGAAGAGGAAGAGAGAAAACATCTTTCAAAATCAGCTGTTTACCTAGGAATGTGTGAAATCGAAACAAAACAAAGAAATATTTGCCACCAAACTATAGCAGCATATTAACTTAAAGTTTGTAAATATTTTAAAATAACTAAATATACCTAGCATCACTGTAATTGAAAAATAAAATTTAAGTAGATACATAATTATAAGAATGAAATCCATAGCCGCGGCGTTATTGCTTGAAGAGAAGAACGAGTCCCAGATTGCTGATGCGGAAGTTGAAAGGCGGAGATTTAGGGACATGTTTGATCTTTTTCAGATGAGTGAAGAGTCATAAGGAATTCATCTTGAACTGTATTACTCATCGCTTAGAGTCAGTGAAATTATAAACGTTGTTTGAGCACTCCACAACATTTGCATTTACTACAGAGTGGAAGATTTGAACGCAAATGAATCCCATTGTGAAAGCCGTCAGGAGGAGGCGAAGAACAAAGCTTATCTTTCCATAGCAAATCGAATTCGAGACAACATACACACCTCTTTTTAAAAAGTTAGTAAAAACGAGTGCAATAATAAAAGCATATTTTTTATGTAACTTCGCATTTTATGTATGCACGTATCTATGTGCATACATCTATTAATTTTATATAAAAAGAATAAATTGTATTCAGTGCATTTCAGTGTTATTTATAGATAATGTAAACAAAAAACGCCTGGACTTCCACTTTGAAAACGGCGCGCAATATCCCTTTTGGTTGCCATTATTTGAGCCAATTTTTCGTATTGCCCATATTACTGCTCGCGAAAACACAGAAATCGGGAAAATTCATTTATGATGACTTTTACAATCATGCACAGTATATTTTACTTAAATTTTTTATAAAATTTTATTATTTAAACCCACGAAAATAACAATCGAAACGTTCTCCGTCAACAAATTTGATACTTAGAAAAACGGGACTACGATCGAAATGTAGAATAGGTATAATCGTAAATTTCGAAGATTGATCGAAAGGAAACGGAACGCAGAATACCAAAGTTTGCCAAACGGAGAAAATTTCGATTCGAGTCGAAATGCAGAATAGGGCTGAATATCTTTCACAATAGAAGCGGAGCTTCCGCCCCTCTTCTCTGGAAAGACAGAAAGGAGAATTATACTTATTAAAGGTTATAATCCGTAAACGCCCAAGCAGAAAGAAGTTGTGCGCAAAAATACTGTGGTCAGTGAATTTACATTTTCTATGTCGAAGTGCTAATTTTACCCCATTTTGAAATGGGCCCGGGGTCTGTAGAAGGGTCAGAGAGGGGAAGGATGACTTGTCTTATAGTTTGGATAGTGCTCTTTCTAATGGATGGGGTTTTAGGTGCCACACCCCTTCCCCTTCGCTGCACGCCACAAAATCATAGTACAAATAACTAAACATTTCCCAAGAAATTTACTAAACAACCAACTTTACAGGTTTTTGAAAAATTATCGTTTGCCGAAAGCTGCATTTACATATTTGCTTGAAACATTGGAAAGCAAACTACAAGCTGGTGTAAGAAAAACCTCGATACCCCTAATTTTAAAACTAGCAGCGACTTTAAGATTCTGTGCTCAGGGATCCTACCAACTGAGTGTAGGAAACGATAGTAATATTGGACTTGGCCAATCTACTGTTTCCCTGGTTTTGACAGAAATGTTTCATGCTTTGGAAGAGCACGTGTGTAAAAATTGGATAAAAATGAATTACACTAATGAAGAGAAACGAAAGGCGAAAATGTATTTTTTTGAGAAAAGTGGAATTCCAGGCGTAATAGGTTGCATTGATGGGACACATATTAAAATCGTTGCCCCAAAAAAGGATCTTCAACACCTTTACTATAACCGAAAAGGGTACTTTAGCTTAAACGCGATGATAGTAAGTATTTAGGTAAAATATTAAATGAAAGTATTATTTAAATATGTTCATTTACAGGTCTGTGATAACGCTCTGAGGATTCGTTACATCAATGCAAGATATCCTGGGCAACGCACGATGCTACGGTTTTCAATATGTCTTCTTTAAAACCCCAATTAGAAGATGACTACCGCAGGGGTGAAAGGAATTTATTATTAGGTTTGTTATTATCAAATTTATTGGACATTTCGATGGCTTTTACACAAATTTGTATATAATTTTTAGGTGAAGCAGGATATGCTTTACAGCCGTATATGCTTACTCCATTCCGGAACCCCGATGACGGAGTGCAAGGTATATTTAACAAAAGGCATGCAAAAGCTAGGAATATTGTGGAACGCACGATTGGGGTGTTGAAAAATCGGTTTAGGTGTTTGTTAGGTGCTCGTGCGCTGCACTATGAGCCAAAGAAGGCCACCCAAATAATAAACGTTTGTGTAGCACTGCACAATATATGCATTTTTTACAATGTAGTCTTCGAATGAAGAAATTTATGATAGCCAAGACCCAGAAAACTATGAAGATCAAGGTGACATCATTGTTCAAGCTGGCCATATAAATCAAGAAGCCGTAGAAATAAGAAATAACATTTTACAACATATGCGACTTCAGTCTTAAATCTTTTTTTTTATTGTTTGTACGTATTCATTGAAGCTCAGTTTTTTTAACTTTTATTAATTTGTTATAATTCAGGTAATTCAAGTTTAAATTAAAATTAATGTAACATAAAATGTTAAAAATTGAATATTGATAAATACCTACTGCTTAAAGAATAATCGTAAACATTAACAAAAAATCTTCATTTTCAACTAAATTTGGCCATTGTTAAAAAAATAGCCTCATGTGTACAAATTAATAGGGTCGCGACATTTTGACAAGTTCTGACTATTTCTTTTGTTTGTTTAATATTAATTAACTTTTTATAAAAGTATAGTATATATGTAACAAAAACTATATAAATCCTAATATCAGACTTTGTGAAAAAATTATAATAACTGCAGTTTCAACGAAATTTCAAACTTTATCAGAAATAAAAATAGTATTTAAATTATTTTTTGTAGCAAATTAAATTTTAATACAATAACGTGCAAGTTAAAACTTAAAAATTGCCGTTTATTATACTAAACAAACAAACGAAATAGTCAAAACTTCTTATAACGTCGCGACCCTATTAATTCGTCCGACATCATACATATATTTCATTTCATTTCATTTATTCAGTCAATGGTTACAAAACCTTACAGACTAGAAATACAAATTTTCTTAAAGATAAAATTTAATAACACTTAAAAATAAATTGATTGCAATTTAGCCAAAAATATGGATCTGGACTGAGCAAAATCTAGATCGAGAGTTGTAAAAATTCGATTGAATTCCAAAAGCGACCTTGTGATGGGTGCAAACAATAAATAGTTCGATCTAAGCGTTTTAACATGAAACGGAAGTTGAGTACGTAGGACCCTTTGGGGTACATTAAAGCCAATTTGCTCGAAAAGGTTAGGGGAATTTATCATGCTAGAAATTATATCATAAACAAACATGAGAGAGTGCATTATGCGCCTTGACTTAAGCGATTTAAGGTTAATTAAAAGGCAACGGGCCTCATACGATGGGAATGGCTCATCAAAATGAAGAGGTTGCAGAGAAAACCGGGTAAATCGGCGTTGAATTCTTTCGATCCTGTCAGAATGTAAAGAGTAAATAGGGTTCCAGATTACTGAGGCATACTCTAACTTTGATCTTACTAGGCAATTATAGAGTGATTTTCTAGTGTATGGGTCTTTAAAATCACGCGCATAACGACGCAAGAAGCCCAAGTTAGAATTTGCCTTAGGTATAATATGATTGATGTGATTGACAAAGGTGAAGCCTGAGTCGAAAACCACACCTAAATCTAGATATTCATGTACGTTAGATAGTCAGGTGTTAGAAATAGTGTAAGTAGTGACAATTGGATTTGCAATTTTAGCAAAAGTCATTTGGAAGCATTTCTTTATGTTGAGCGACAGTTTATTTCTCACACTCCAATCAGATAGCTTATTTAGATCGCCTTGCAATGATAATGTGTCTGATAAACAGGTAATTACATTAAAAATTTTTAAATCATCTGCATAGAGTAAGAACTTTGAAGTACTAAAACAAGTTTTAATATCATTAATAAAAAGTAGAAATAGCAAAGGGCCAAGAATACTACCCTGAGGCACACCAGAAGTGGCAACGAAGGGGTACGATTTAGCATGACTAATTTCAACATATGAGACTCGGTTAGACAGATAAGAGTTTAACCAAGAAAGAAGAGAGTGGAAACCAAGCTCTTCTAACTTCAATAACAAAATGCTATGTACAACAGTATCGAAAGCTTTCAAAAAGTCTGTGTAAACAACATCGACTTGATGACAAGATTTAAAGGCTGAGATGCAATATTGGGAAAATTCAGCAAGGTTTGTAACTGTGGAGCGACTGCAGACAAACCCATGCTGATGCGGATCAATTATTTCTTTTACAAAGAAATACAATTTATCTTTCACCACCTTTTCAAAAAGTTTTGAGCAGGTGGTGAGTTTAGAAATAGGGCTATAGTTTCGTACATCATTAGTATTACCAGATTTGAACATCGGTGAAACTGATGCAACTTTCCACCGATCAATAAAATCCCCTTTGGCAAGGGAAAGATTAAAAATATGCTTTAAAGGCACACTGAGAGAGGAACTGCACTTTTTTAGTAAAAATGGGGAAAAACATCCAAATCTGTTTTTGTTGAGGACTGTAAAGAAATGCTGTACATAATATCAAACTTAGATACCGACAATGTCCCAAGGTCAAGAGAACTTGGAGAACAACTGGTATTTGAGGCGCTTCCACAGTCATGGACAAAATTTGAGCTAAAAAAATCAGCAAATAAATTAGCGGTATCAGATAAACACTGAGAATGCTTATCACCAAAAGTCACACAAGTGGGAATGTTTGTGCAACCTTTTTTTGAACGTATGAAATTCCAGAAAGATTTCGGGTTGGATTTGAGTTCAACTTCATACCGAGCGATGTATTGATTGTATAACTGTTTATCAAGAGCATTAAACTCTCTTGAAAGTCGACTATACTCATCTTTAAAATTACAATTACCAGTGGATTTGTGCAGGTTAAAATATTTATTTCGCTTATTTTTAAGCCTTTTTAGGTTTCTTGTATACCAGGGGAGTTTGTGTATACGGGCGGGGCGTACAGGTACGATGTTGCAAACTACTTCTAAAACGTTAATAAGAAAAATATCAAAACATTCAGAGACTGATTTCGAGTTGAAGAGACTTTCCCAGTTTACATCCAAAAGCCTAGCATTCAAGTCTTCAAAGTTAACTCCTCCAAAGTCATAAGTGCGCGGTTCATTGAGAGAAACTGGGCTAAAATTTAGCACTTCTAGAGTTATTGAGAGAGGAACATGGTGCATGTCCGGGCTACAGAGTGGAAATTCACACTCATCTAAATTGAAACTTAGGTTCTCGTCAACAAAGACAAGATCTAAAATATTATTCAGTCTATTAGGCAGATAATTAATTTGGATAAGATTGACACTAAATAAGCTATCAAGAAAATTGATCTCATGAGAATAGTTAATATTAGTAGGAGTGAGTATATTTTTGTCTAAGAAGTTAGACTAAATAATTTTATTAAGGTTAAAATCACCAAGAATACAGAAATGGCTTTCTAAATTCCTTTCACAGATGTTAACAATATTATTTACATGTGAATTGTATAAAGATTCATCACTATTAGGTGGTATATATGAAACACAGAAAAATACTTTACCAAAATCGCCAAAAATGCAAACACATAATTGATCGAGTAAGGAATCACTATTACAAAGTTGAATCATAGAAGAACGCAAAGTGCGTCTTATCGCTATTAAAACACCACCACCTCTGAATAAACCCGTCTTATCGGAATCACGATCCTTACGATAAGTCTCAAACAAAAGTGGATCAAAAAATTCCCTATCAAAAAAATCATTATTAAGCCATGTTTCCACAAGTACAAAGACATCAAACTCACACCGTGTCGTTGCTAGAAAAATATCCTTACTTTTTGTACGCATGCCAGAGATATTTTGGAAATATATATTTAATTTATTCACCGCACCGGATGAAGAATAGTTATTTATCATTATCACCTTATCAGAATTAGTAGAATGACAGCTATTCTTTTTGTCGTAAACGAAATCTACTAACATTAATATACATATATCCGTCCTGTATTATAAATAAGTATATTATATATAGCATGTATTTTTGACCCATGATATGCTCACATATTAGTATAAGTCCAACACATAAATACATTCATATACATTCATACATACGTATTTTCATTTTGAAGGTAAAAGCTAAGTACTTTTAAGTACATATATATTTAAAGTAAATAATAAATAATATTTCACATTTTAAAAAATAAAATAGGAATTTCACAGCTCATTTCATTTTCAATTAAATTCAGTCATTGCAAAATACTTTTTAAAAACTATAGTAAGTATTACTTAAAAATTGAACCTAAACGTGGTTTTCTTTTTTAATTTAGTTGAAATGATAACATACCTTGTTGTGCAAAAGTATGCAACGAAATTGTACTTAATTTATTTTGTCATCTACTTTTACTGATTTATTTTTAATTATTTTTTATAAAACTAATGTTCATTTTATATCAGGCTGTTCTATATGATAAACTATACAAATCAAAGTTTGCAACTTTGTACAAAACTCATAACATTTAACAAATTTAAAAAAAGTTCATCAAAATTTCAAACCTTTTATCAACTATTTAGGTATTCAGTTTTGTAGCATATTTAATTTTATAATAATAAAGTGCAAGTTTGAAGTGTCTGAAATTTACCAACGCTAATTTTAAGTCACTTCAAAATTGCACTTTAATTATATTTAAGATTAAAATGCTTCAAAACTGAATACCCAAAAAGTTATTAAAAATTCTGGTAAAAATTTGAAAATTTTAATATTTTTTTATATCAAATGTTGTGAGGTTTGTACAAAGTTAGAAACTTTGATTTGTATAGTTTATGATATATGCAAAAACCTGATATAAAAAGAACTTAACTTTTATAAAAAAAATAATTTAAAATAAATCAGTAAAATTAGATGACAAAATAAATTAAGTAGAATTTTGTTGCACACTTTTGCAAAGGACTGTATGTTACCGTTTCAGTTAAATTTAAAATCACAAAGTTTGCCTTTAAGTCTTAAATGTATACTTACAAAATTAACGAGGAAACGTATTCTTTTTGCAGCTGCAATAGTTGAACTTTTAGTTTGAGTTTCTCAGTTCTATGTCTGTTTTATTTGCAACCTCTTCTTTAAGAAGCATTAGTTTTTGTTTTTTTAATTCTAGTTTCTCTTTCGCTATAGCCAGATTTTCTTTTTGAAGGTTGTATGACTTCCTTACAGAACTTTCTATGTACTTCAGGCTCTTTTTTATATTATTTGCACTTTCTTCCATTGCCTCAAAATGCTTCGCTTGGTTGTTTACTTCGTTTCTAGTAATGCAATTCTCTTATCATTTGCAGTAGAATTGGCAACTTTTCTTCTTCTTGGAGTACGATGCACTTCAGAAATTTCGGTCTCCTGGGTTTCACGCATTTCACAATCTTCCCCAGATATTGCGATGTAATCACTACCACAAGCTACCTGCTCCTCTGGGATTTCCTCCGATTGAACAATTGCATTGTGTCCGATTTCTTGACCTGGTGGGTCCGAACAAATATCGTACCTTAAAAAACTTGCCACCCCTTCCTCCAGTGGCGTGAGAATGTGCAGACTGTTTGGGCCCCCACCAGTTGCACGAAATTCTGCCCTGTTTTCCGAAATTTTCTTTTCCGTCTTGCTCTTTAAATCTGTCCAAACCTACATCAAAATATACCGGATTATTTTATTAATTAAAGCTTAATAGATATGTATTTATTTCACCTTTAACCACTTTTCCCATGAACGTAGTGGTGGTCCCAAGCTGTTCAGCTCTACGGCTATGGCTTCCCATCTGGGCTTTCCCCGAGTCTTGCCGCAAATTCCTTTCGCCAAGTCCTGATTGTCCTGCATCAGCTGGACCAGCCGCCCAAATTGCTTCTTATTGCTAACCACTTTTGATCTACAATTCACACACATATGTAAGTAAATTTTTGTACAGCTTTTGATGCAAATAACTTACTTTTTATCCATTATTTATTTATTTATATCACGAAAATTTTGTTCACTCAAACTCTATCGACTCAAAAATAGCAGTAGAAGGATAAGCGATTAAAAACTATTCAGTCGCTCATTGAGCGACTAAGCGACACTCACAATAGCATCGATAAT
The DNA here is from genome assembly GCF_013731165.1 of Rhagoletis pomonella. Taxonomy (NCBI): domain Eukaryota; kingdom Metazoa; phylum Arthropoda; class Insecta; order Diptera; family Tephritidae; genus Rhagoletis; species Rhagoletis pomonella. The sequence goes on from NW_023458563.1 coordinate 30,922,444, forward strand.
CGATAATCGCTTAATAGTCGTTTATCTACTGCCAGTCGACACTCGCAATAGGGGTGTCATATACAAAATCAGAAGACGACAGCTGATATCTGGAAAACACTTCAGCATTTATACGAAGACACCGGAGTCACACGAAAAATAAGTTTATTGCGAAAGCTGAGCACAGCGCGCCTCGAAAGTTGTGAATCAATGCCAAATTATGTAAATGAGCTCGTCAACACTGCAAATAAACTGCCTAGAATTGGTTTTGATATAAGCGACGAGTGGCTAGGAGCGATAATGTTGGCAGGTTTAAGTGACGATTTTTAGCCGTTTATAATGGGTATAGAAAGTAGCGAAACGAAAATAACAGGTGAAAACATTAAAAGTAACCCCTTAGATGGAGACTATGAAAAAATTCCAAATGGTGGAAGTGCCCGTTTAAATGTGAAGAAAAAATACCCAAAACTTAACAATTAAAAACTAAAATGCTATAATTGCGGGCGCAAATGCCATTTTAGTAGTGCTTGCAATGAGCATAAAAAGCCTTGACAAAAATCAAGCGACGATACCGTTGTGAAAGTGGCTTTTTGCGCTCACACATCGTCTAAAGCCATACTTTGACAGTGGAGCTTCAAAGCACATGACACCATATAAATATAATTTCAGCTGCTTGAACTTGTCGTAAATATGCGAAATAGTAACGGCAAATAATGAGAGAATAAGTGTTGAAGGTATCGGTAACATTAAGCTAAACGTTAAAATTAAGCACACTGAAATTGAAATGAAACAAGTGCTAGTCGTTCCTTAACTGACCTCTAACTTATTGTCAGTTTCGCGAATTCTTCAAAACGCGAACAAAGTTACCAAAGGGCAATGAAAAATATATGATGGAAATGGTGGTCTTGTGGCCGAAGTCAATGCCTCTGCAGGCGTTTACAAATTGAATGTTCAATCGCGTTCTTGTACGCTCGTCAATGCAGAAACGAGTATAATGATATGGCATCGTCGCCTCGGCCACTTAACCCTTTCCGTGTCGAAAAAATTTCACGTAAAAATCTAAAAGTTTTTATTTCACGAAAAGTCAACATCCTGAAGATAAGAAAAATATTTTTTTTTGTGGAAAGCTTATTGTTCAAAAGTTATAGCTTGCCGGATATATTTGACAGGGCACCACAAATTTGTAAAAATTGTTAAAACCATAAAAATAAACAATTAAAATACTAAGTTAAATTCAGTTGGTCTCAGCAAAATATAAACAAAAAAGATTGGTTTTGATTTTAAAAAGTATTCTGGTTATCACATTTATAAACTGTGAGTTTTCGAATTTCGAGTTTTACCTGTGGGGTAGTCACAGCACTAAAACTCGAAAAACACTATAAAAACTTATTTTGTTACAACTAATTTCTAGAATGCCACTAAAAAACTATCCAAAGAAAATAGGATAAATACAAAATGAAAAAGATGAAAGGAGAGTCAATCAGTCGCATTTCAGTAGCAGCCATATAATCAACGGAAAGCGTTAAACTATCCCCCCCTATTATGAATTTTCATACGATAGACGATAAACGCTTGCAAGCGTGTCGTGATTTCTCGTATTATCGTTTTCATAAGCCCGATAGATGTATTGTTGTGAATGGCTGTGATTTTTGTTCACTTTTTATTGTGAACCAGCATAAATTAGCTACACTAACTATCGGAATTTATACGACAACATCGATTAGTAATAGAGAATAACAGAATGCAAGCGTTTATCGTGCATCGTACGAATTCATAATAGGTGGGTATAATGATTTATGCAAACTAAATAACAACAATAATATTGCAAATTACGAGTCCTGTTATAAAGGAAAATTGTCACGACTGTCATTTAAACATCCGGGGACGCGCGCTAGCGAATTATTGCAGCTTATCCACTCAGATTTACGAGGTTCATGGAGACATCATCAATACGATATTGGAAGTTAGCCATGCAGTTTGAGATGAACTCTCATGTGCAAAACAAAACCTGGACCATACGCAAACTGCCTGATAAGCATAGAGCAATTAAATCGAAGTAGTCAATTGATTCCAAACGCGATGAGAATAGCAACGTATTTCGCCAGAAAGCACGCCTTGTAGCAAAGGGCTATTCACAGCAGCCAGTAATAGATTACCATGGAACTTTTTCCCTCGTAGTCCCATACACATCAATACGTTTTTTAACGTTCAGTTAAGCTGTCGCTCAAAATTGACCAGTTAGATGCTGTAACTGCTTTTCTGTGAAGCGAATTGTTGGAAGATATACACCCGATGGTTGCGGTGAATTTCGATGTAAATGGTGTCAGTCGGTTCAATGCAAAACACGGAAAATCTCGTACTTGGCGTACTTGTACTGGCCGAGTACATGGTATTATCCTCGGCTGTACAAGAAGCAATCTGGATAAAACAACTTGGCCAACCAATCCAAATTACGTGCGATAACCAATCCGCTCTGGCTTTGGCAAGTACAGACTCGTTCCGTGCAAGGTCAAAGCATACCGACTCGCGCCACCATTTTATATGCGACCACATCAATGCCAAATGGTAGCTAATGTGTGTTTCTCTAAAGTGTGTTTATCTAGCATACTGTTGCATTGAGGACGCTTTTAAGAAAGCGTACTTTTGTGCCTTTAACCCTGGAAAGTCACGCTTGGTTTGCAACTAAAATTTTGCGTATGGTGCGATTTAAAATCACTGTTATGAAAAATTATACATACTCAATTCAACTAATTATACTTACATTATTTTTTTAGTGTGTTGCTTATTGGCCGTTGAGTATAATTTAATAATTATTTTTGCTCAAAAATAATTATTAAATTATTTTTTTATTATTTCTTTGATGTTTTCACATAGGCTGTAAGAAAAAAATCTCAAAATAAGCATGACCTTCCAGCGTTAAAGAATTGTTTATTAAGTTAAAGTTTTGTTAAGAAACAATAATAAAAACCAACAAAACTGAAAAATTTATAATTATATTTTTCAATCTCGGGGTGTAGCCATCTGAAAAGGTTATTAGCCTACTAGGAGCAATTATGTTCACATCGTTGTAATGTATGTGATCAACGTACTTTTTGATAAGGAAATCAATTGGAACAACTTAATAAATTTTAACAGCAAATAACTTAAAAATATATTTTTTATTTATCAATTTATAAGACGCCTCCCTAATCAACCGCAAAAAGTTATGGTGGTTTCGTTTCTACCAAGAAATGTTGCCTTTGATTCTAAATTAAAGGCAAAAGGTGTGAAAATTGTGGATTCCTTTCTTAAAATGTCACTCTTTTAAGGCAAAAAAAAAGCACATTATCTGCCCTGTGCAGTTTTGTCAGGGGAGATGGTTGCTTAAAACGACAATATTATGAAATGCGTGAGCTAGAGAAGGACAATAAGGCAAAAACAGGCCTTTTTTCAGGGTTGAGTGTAACATCAAACACATTTTGCACCGGGGAAGGGCAACATGTTATGGAAGAAACGAAATCTCCATTAGTTAATTCGACCTGATTCCCTTAAAACAAATGACCCTATTATGTATTAGAGAGCTGCAAAGTTTCCGACCAAACTGCACTTCACACATTCACTCGAAAAATAGGAACACATGCTTGCGGTACCCAAAATAGAGAACATCCCAAATGAGCGTACCTGAATGATGTTACTCGACAGTGCTCTCCTTCACCAGATACACTAGTCAGAAAAAGTTTGCGTACAGATAGAATGGGCATTAAACTATTTAAAAAACGGATTGAAAATGAAGTATTTGGAACATAAATTCAGGTTTTATTTACATGTTGAAATTCAGTTTCAATATAACTAAAGTTTTGAATCCTAAAATAAAAAAACAAAAACAAAATTAGTAAGAGTCCATGATTAGCAGAAAACACTCCAGAAAAAGTTTTCTTACAAAGTAATCAACAGTTTTTCTAATACCACAAAATTAAGGAAATCAGTTGTTAATAACTTGTCGGGTATCCTTTACGTTTCAAAACTTTTGTTAACCGCTTTGGCATTGATCGTTCCAGTTTTGCCGTCTCTTCTGAAGAAATTTTATTCCATTCTTCGAGAATGACCCTTTTCAAGTCGGGATGAAATGTTGTGTTCCCGAATCCTGCGCTCCAATAAATCCCACAAGAGCTCAATAGGATTGTGATCTGGAGATTGTGGTGGTGTACGCAATTGGCACATTATATAGCAGCCATAGCTTGATTATCTCAGCGGTGTGTTTCGGATCATTATCATGTTGAAAGTGAAACACGTTTTCCAAGCCAGGTTTTTGAGCACGTTGCTTTAAATTCGCCTTAAGAATATCAAGATACAATCTCTTATCCATTATTCCGTCAATAAATTCGAGGTTACCAACCACTGGCTATATACCCCCACACCATAACACCACCACCGCTGTGCTTCACTGTAGGTACATTCCCACGACAGCCGGTTCTACGTACCGGAATGGCTCGGGTTTTACCCGACCAAGGGCTGTTGTTTCGGCGATCTAACCCCGTTTAGGTCGGCGAAATAAATCAAACCGAGCCTTAACCGCCAAAATAACGTAAGCGACATTTTTTTCAAAATTTTCTTTTTGATGCAGAAATGCATCTAGATGCTCTAGGAATATTTCTGCATCAAAAAGAAAATTTTGAAAAAAGTGTCGCTTACGTTATTTTGGCGGTTAAGGCTCGAAACGTTGCTTGATTCTAGGGCTACATCTTCTCCGTACCCTTCTGCTCAGGGCTGGCATAGAGTCTAACCCAGGCCCAGTAATTTACACGTGCTGGGTATGCCAGAGACGACTGCAATAAACTCCACCTCGGTCAGGTGCAATGCCTGGACGGATGGAGTCACCTCCGTAACTGCTCGGGCCTACGTACGCACCGGCAATGGACCACGTCGTTCGTGGCCCCATGCTGTGCGAACCGGACCGCCTCCACGGCAAACCACCACCCGTCTGGGCAGCACACAATCAACACACGCACACCCCAACACAATACAACAATAGACACACAAATAAACACAATAGCACCTACACACCGCCGCCTGCAACTGCTAGTCTCTCCGACAATCTGCTCTGTTTGTCAGGCCAGAATATACCGTAACGTGACATCAGTCCAGTGCAACTCCTGCCTCGGCTGGTGCCACTTTAGGGCGTGCTCAGGACTCCGCAACACGCGAGATTGGACGAGTGACTATATGGGCCTCTGCTGTGCTGCCCCGTCGCAACCCTTCCATGCGACGCCGCCAACCACTACCACAAGGCAGCACCCCCTTTTGCAGCACGTACAGCAGGGGGCCGGCAGGCAACACAACTCTTTAACACCACACATCACAATCGGTCTCCCAAGGCACACAAAGGTGCTACAATTTAACTGTAACGGACTTCAGAGCAATATCGAGGAGATAACTGTCTTTATGGGAAGGCATGGAATATTAATAGCTGCGGTCCCAGAGATGAAGCTGCACGACAATTCAACCCTGATGAATTGCGCCGGATACAACGTGCACCGTCGAGATCGCGAGCGAGATAATGGTGGAGGTTTAGCGTTCATCACGCACCACACCGTGCAGTATCGTCTTATTGAAGCAGACATCGACCGCAGGGATACCATCCTAGAATGTCAGGGTATTGCTATCCGGTCAGGCGATGTTGAGCTCGAAATATTTAACGTATACATACCCCCTATCACCAGCTGCCCGGCAGGATATCACCTTGAAATAGGTGCGCTCCTCAGAGGTGAAAACCGCATGGTAGTTGGTGACTTTAACGCGCACCACGATCTTTGGCACTCAAGCCTGCCAAATGATCGTTGGGGAATACATCTGGCTGAGCAGATAGACGATTCGACATTCTGCACAATGAACGACGACGCACCCACCAGGATTATGGGCAGCTGCTGCAGTTCGCCAGATCTAACAATTGTCAGCGCTGGTCTGATAAACAGCGTAACATGGCGACCTATGCTGACCCTAGCATCAGACCATCTGCCCATAGTCATCTCGATTGATAAACCTACCGACTTTGCTTCCGTGGATCACCGGAATTATGTGAACTTTTCCAAAGCTGACTGGAAAGGCTTCACGGATGTTACTGAGGGCGCCTTCACTGCACTACCCATACCAACCGACGTTCATGTAGGTGAACGTAAGTTCCGCAGGGTTGTCACCGCTGCTGCAGCTCACTTCATCCCAGCAGGATGTATTAAGGATCCAAGTCCGAACTTTCCTGCTGAAGCGGCTGTTCTAGCCGATGAGCGCGACAACCTTCGTCAGGCCGATCCCGGAAATACCCGTATCAGGGATCTCAATTCGGAGATTCGGCAACTTGTGAACGTACATAAGCGAAAGAAATGGGAAGAGCATTTGAAGACCTGCAACTTCGCCTCTGGTGTGGGCAAGCTTTGGTCAACCGGCGAAGCGTGACGACAGAGTCGAGATAGACTTTGGTGACCACGCTTCGTCGGACCCAGATATATGCGCGAGCTATTTTAGCCGGCAGTTCATTCTGCATCCTCCGGTGGATGAAGCCAAACGTCGAGTGACCAGAAGGCAGCACAAAATGCCAAAACCCAGTGCGCATCTTGTTTTCACCAACGGTGAGGTAAGGGTAGCCATCGGGAAGGCGAAAGCCTCCAAAGCCATTGGACCCGACGGAATATGCATGTTGATGCTGAAAAATTTGGGTCCTGCGGGAGTAGCATACCTAACGGAGGTTCTCAGCCTGTCTATGGCCACTCTCATCATTCCAGACATCTGGAAAATGGGGAGAGTGGTCCCACTGCTCAAACCGGGGAAACCAGCCAACAAAGGAGAGTCTTATCGCCCGATAACTCTCCTTTCCCCGGTAGCGAAGACACTCGAGGTCCTGCTGCTCCCGTATTTTACGAACCACCTGACCCAGCGAAGCATCAGCATGGGTTCCGTAAAGTGCATAGCACAACAACAGCACTTAACGCCATAAACACTCAGATAACTCGTGGCCTAAACCGAATCCACCCCTGTGAGAGAACTATTCTAGTATCGTTGGACCTGTCCAAGGCGTTCGACACTGTCAGTCATTCAACGCTACTAGAAGATATAGAGGCCTCCTCGCTCCCACAGGGACTCAAACGGTGGTCGGCGAATTACCTGAGTGGTCGACACTCGTCAGTAATCTTCAGAGACAAAACTAGCAAGCCACGTAAAATTAAACAGGGGGTACCACAGGGTGGTGTCCTGTCCCCGCTACTGTTTAATTATTACATCACAAGGCTACCTCAACCACCAGAGGGTGTTAATATTGTTTGATATGCTGACGATTGTTCGATCATGGCGTCTGGGAATGGAATTGATGACTTGTGCTCGAAAGTAATCGGTTATCTCGCCGAACTTTATCGCTTCTTCACAGCAAGGAGCCTTGCCCTATCCCCTGCGAAATCCTCGGCACCCTTTTCACCACCTGGACGAAGGAGGTCAGACTGCAACTGGGTATTCACGTCGATGGCGTAACAATACCGACGGTGAATAACCCGAAAATCCTCGGAGTTACCTTCGACAGTCTGCTCTCCTTCTCGGCGCATACAACCGCAATTGTCAAGAAAGTACAGAGCCGCAACAATGTCCTCAAGTCGCTGGCCGGCAGCACTTGGGGCAAAGATAAAGAAACGTTGTTGGCAACATACAAGGCAATTGGCCGGCCGGTTCTAAACTATGCAGCGCCCGTATGATCACCGGGGACTAGCAGGACGCAGTGGATGCTACAGACCTGCCAAAACACGGCATTACGAACAGCGACAGGATGCCTCCTGATGGCGCCCCAACACAACCCACATGACGAGGCCCAGATGCTCCCAGTAAAGGAGCATAACATAATGCTTTTCAAGCAGTTCCTTGCTGGGAGCCACAGAGGTGGCCATCCCAGCGGAGGGCTGCTCGCGGAAGAGCCCTCGCCAAGGCACGTCAGGAGGCATCTTTACGAACTGACGGACGAAGTCCAGAGGTTTATCAAACAACCTCTGGACCCGTTAACCTACCGACAGGCCCTGAACGGTATTCACAGGGACTCCCGCCCTGTGAATGCCGTCCTAGGCACACAACCACCGGACGTAGACGGGACAGAACTTTGTCTGCCTCGGGAGACCCGCACTACAATAGCCCAACTTCGCTCTGGCTATTGCAGCAGGCTAAACTCATACTTAAGCAGAATCAACGAGGATGTGCCCAACCAATGCCCGGCATGTGGAGAGTCGCCACATGACTCACGGCACCTCTTCGCATGCTCTGAGAACCCCACTCAGCTGACGCCCCTGCCCCTATGGACAGCTCCTCTGGAAGTCGCACACTTCCTGGGCCTGCCCCTAGCTGAAACTGACGACAACGTTGACGGATGAACCGACCCGAACGAGGCTTAATAGCCGCTATAACAACAACAACTGTAGGTACAAAGTTTTCCTTATTTAAGCCTGTATCTTGTTTTCTCCAAACCAATTTACGTCATTTTATCCCAAATATGCAAAATTTGCTTTCGTCAGAAAATATAACCTTTCCCCAAAACTCTGGTGGCTTATAAATGTGCTCATTGGCAAAGACAATTCGCTTTTGCCAATTTACAACGATATGTAAGGCTTCTTTCCTGCAACTCGACTAGGATATCCGCTTTTTTTGAGAATTTTGCATACAGTATCACTGCAAATAGACTTATTAAACCTTTCTTGAACATCTTTTGCCACTTGGGAAGATTTGAGTCGAGGATTTTGCTCAACTTCTTTAATAATGAACCGCTTTCCTCGGTCACTCAGCTTAGAGGGGCGTCCAGAACGATGCTTAGCAACAGTAGAACCTCTTGATTTATAATTGGAAATCACTCTTGGAAATAGCAGTGAGTTCTACCTACAGTTTTCCCAATTTCACGCAACGTTTTGCCTTCTTTCCAAAGCTTAACGATTATGTCCCTTTCACCGGAACTAGTTACTTTCCTTTTACCAGCCATTTATCCAAAACGTCGAATTTTTTGCTGAATTTTCGTAAGAACACTAACGCTACGGTTAACTAAACACTTTTTGCACTGTTACGCTTGAATTAGTAATGTGGGAGTCCCCTTTTAGGATTTTGTACGCAAACTTTTTCTGTTCCAGGGAAGACCAATTTTGAAAGATTAATCGATAGCATTGATGTTGCCACATGATTTTTAAATGATAAAGGGTTTACTAAAGCTCTTGAATATTGCGTTTAAGATTCTAAATAAAAAAATATAATGGATAAATTTTAATATGAACAATGGACATTATGAAGGCATAGGCTGAATGTGTACGCAAACTATTTCTGACTAGTGTACGTGTTCCGCTATGCTCACATACTTAAGTATCAAGCAAACTGAACGTAGTAGTCAAACTGCACGGATGTTTTATGTTCTCTTGATAGGTTTGGATTCTACTTTTAATACGCGTAAAAATTTTTGTTTGAATGTTATAACATTTGCATTCGTTCGATTTTCAAAAATGAGGTGTGATATCAAAGGGATTCACCCGTAGATGTGCCCTAAGGTTATTTTTTTTTAAAGCGTTGCCACCTGTTAAAAACTTTAATTAAATTATTTAATAAGTTAAATCAGTGACTAAAATATAGGTATTAACAGAAATTGGTTTGAAAAGGCTATATTTCTAATAAATATGCAGGAGGGTTGCTACCCGTTTAAAAAGTCAAATTCAACTAAAATTAAGGGAGGTAGGTAGATGAAACGCATACATATCGTCGCTTAAGATACAAAACCGCGTATTGTCGTTCTGCAAAACCGCGTAACTGACATTTTTTGCCTGAAATATACTAGCCATAAATGCGATTGCTTTATAAAAGAGAGAACCATTTTGAAATATGAGTGTTTTTGATCTTTACAAAATAATTTATGCAACCTCACATACGCGGTTTTGCAATATGTTGATACGCGGTTTTGTACTTTAAATCTTTACTCTCTCTCTTACTTTTTATATCAAAATATGGGTGTTCGACGAAAGAGATTTAAGAAAGTTTCAGTTTTAAAAGGGTTGCCACTTGTTTGAAAAGTCGAATTTTGTTATAAGTTATATATCATATTAAAATGTGGGTGTCAAACAAAAGAGTCTTAAGAAACCTTAAGTTTGAAAATATTTTTGATTGCCACCTATCAGATGTCTACCTAAATATGTATATAATAAGCGTGGGCCGAGAATCCGCTTTTTTTTAAATTTGTAAATTAATTTTTAATAATAAAAATATGGTTCATTATGCTCTAAAAAAATCCGCGTGAAAGATTAAAATTTTTGGTCAATATCTTAGGCATGCCCACGTCCATCAAAGTTCCATGTGCTCAAAAAATTAATAAGTAAATTAAATAATACATTTTTTTTAAATTGCAATTATTTTCGAAAGTATTAGTCCTACACAATTTGGTATATAGACGTTTTTCGTTGAGAATCGAAGTAAGATAAGAAAAAATTTTTAGCACTTGAACTTTGATTGCAGATATTGACCAAAAATTTTAATCTTTCACACGGATTTTTTTAGAACATAATGAACCATATTTTTGCTATTAGCAATGAAGATTCTAAAAAAGCGCATTTTCGGCTCACGCTACGATTTTATTTGTGAAGGAGATCAGATCTGCACCGGTCTTTCGAATTTAAAAAATAGATGTCGTTTAAAAGACCTTGATCTGTAGATGTGCTATAAGGTTTAATTTTTTGAAGTAAGAACTTTTTTTAGAGGTGCAGGGTGAATTGATGCAAAAACAAGTTTCCCAATTTTTGAAAATGTTTCCTATTATGTGCAATTTCTAAGGCAGCAATTTTGCCGTTTTAGCGCCATATGGGTTCACTAGTGTAATTTGCTGTTTCAGGGAAATTGATTAACTGAATATTTTTATAGATGTTGTTTATGTCAAGCGAAAAAACATAAAGAGGGGGATTGAAAGTTTTTTGTTTTTAATTTTTTCTTGAAATTACTATTTAGAATAAAAAAGAATAGGTATGTACATTGTACATACATATATGTATAAAATTTACAAATAGGTATGCCGGACCTGGACTGGGCTCGGACTAGCTCGAAATTAACCTGGAATAGGTTCCAATTTGCCACGAACTAGTCCAAAAGGGCCTGAACTAAATTTCGAACTCAGCCCGAACTAGTTCATAACCGAACAAGGTACCAAACATATTTAAAAATTTGTTATTACTAAAGCATTATTAAATACCTTTCGCTTGAAACCCCTAATGTAATTTTAGTTAACTTGCGTATGTATTTAAATAACTTTAATTTGAAGAAAGTTGACAACCCTGTTGATAAATTTGAGCGGGTCAAAGCTTACACAAGAAGCGTTCATTTTATAGTCATGATAGGATAGTTCACTAAAATTATATGTATATTTAAATTAACTTTTTAGATAGGTAGCAGCCCTTTTCAAAAATTTTATGGGAGTAAAATATACACACACATCCCTCATTTGATTCCCACAATGGAATATTTTACTGAAATTACAAATGAGTTTACCTATATGTATATACATATATATTTAATTTAATCTTTAGATAGGTGGCAACCCTATTGATAATCTTGACTGGACCAAAGCTTACAAAAATAGTCCTCATATTATACTCATCATAAAATGATTCACTGAAACTACATATATATTTAAATTAACTTTTAACCCTTCGTCTGACGCATGAGCCCAGCCAGGCCTTTTCCATTTTCAAATTACAAAAAAGGGCACTTTAAATATAGGTAGAGGCTTGAAATTTCAGGTAGCTTACTAAATTTTAGTGAATTACCAATCTTTAAAAAAATCATGCTGGTCACATATATAAAAAGCTAGATATATAGACATATTGATTAATACAACACATTCATAACACATAGATCTGGCTGGACCCACATATATTCTAGGTAATTTTTACCTAAAATGAAGGAATGCAACCGTTTTTCAAAGTTTTCTTTTGAATTTTTGTATTATCATGGCAAGAGATGGTTTGAATTTTCACCTAAAAATGAAGGAATGCAACCGTTTTTCAAAGCTTTCTTATGAATTTTTTGAATTATCATGGCAGGAGATGATTTGCATTTTTACCTAAAATGAAGGAATGCAACCGGAATTATTCGGGAAACAAATAAATGTGAGTACAAAAATAAATATTTTCTCTTTCGTAAACTTTTCTATAAAAATCTTTATTAACCTGAATCCTTGTGGATAATCCATTGCTTTTAATAGCGATTTTCATACGTCTGGACATGCTCTAAACTGACTTTTCTATGATTTCGCTTGGAATATTACCTCGTTATAATTTTACTCGCTCCAAAGCTCTTCCATGTTACTCGGAGTTCGCTTGCGCTATGCTAATCCTCTCTTGATCACAGCGCTCAATTTTTCGATGGCGTTGAGGTCTGGACTTGTGTTGGCCACGGCGTTACGTGAAAATTTTGCTCAAGCAGCCGGCGGTGTCGAATATTTTCAGAATCCTTTGGATCTCCGTCCTGCTGGCAAACAACTTCTTCCTCAGGGTCTGCGCTTTTGTCTACAAAGTCCGGCAAATTTGTTTGGAGGATATGGAGATAGACTTCCTTGTTCATTATTCCTTCTATATGAACCAATGGCACCAAATGCCAGCAAGTAAAACATCCCAAGCAACTGAAATTTTTTAAAAGTCACGAGAACTGGAGCTTTTCGACTGAAAAGGGGTAATATGGTCCCATGAATGAAAATTAATTGATTCCAAAGCGATAAAAAAGAATAGTTTTGGGAAAGAGCTCATCAACATCTTCAAAAACAACATGCCAAGAAAAAGTCTCACATGGTGGCCAGCACAAATCGCAGACCTCACAGATAACGAAAAATTGAGCGCTGTGGTCAAGAGAGGATTAGCATAGCACAAGCGAGCTCCAGTAACATGGAAGAGCTTTGGAGGCGAGTAAAATTATAATGAGGTAATATTCCAAGCGAAATCACAGAAAACTCATTAGAGAGCATTCCCAGACGTATGAAAATCGCTATTAAAGGCAAGGAAGTCTCCACAATCTTCTTGATATTTACGTCCTAAAATCTCAAAACAGAAAAGTTCAAAACTGAGTGAATAGAGTTGCCTTGCGTTTTTGCCGTGAATCGCTTGTTAGGTTTCCCGTACACCAGGCTTTATTCCTTAGATAGTAAGGACAAATTGCTGAAAATTACAAAGCGATCCGCTTATTGTTAAACTAGCCGGCCACGCGCTGAATGTATACACATGCGTTTATTATATGCATAAAAAATCTTGTCTATATCCGTTCCGTAGAGTGGTCAAAATATCTCGCCTTTTCTTTATACTATGTATAGAAGATAGTACTTTTAAATAGGTGGCAAGCCTACTCAAGAAACTTAAAGTCTTTGTACATGGGAAGGCCATGCACTTTAATTTGGTTTTTTTTTCATCCAACGAACGGTGAAAATCTTACAGTCTTTAAACAGGTGGCAGCCGTAATAAGAAAAATAATGCATTATAACACATAACACTGACGCCTACGCTTATTTATTTATTTATTTAGTCTATGAAACAATATTTCTTACAGACTAGTAGATAAATGGTTTTGCTAATGCTAGTACAATATTAACATTACAAAGTATTGTGAAGGAGATTTAAAAAAGCTTGTTTTGTCATAAAGAAATCAATTATGATTCTTTCCGATAATATATTAAGTTCTCGCATAGATCTCGCCAAGGGAGCATTACTGGAAAATCTTGTCTTGACTTTTGCCAAGTAAAATGGATAAGAGACTCGAAGATTGCACCTGGGTACATTGAAGCTTATCAGTTCCAAGAGATAGGGGCAATCGACGACACCTTGAATAACATTAAATATAAAGGTTAAAGAAAGGATAGATGTCCGGCTTTCTAAAGATTGTAAGTTTATCAGCTTGAGACGCGAAGCGTACGAAGGAACAGGACTTTCAAATTTCAGTGACCGAAGAGCATACTTAAGAAAAACTTTTTGTATACGTTCCAGTCTTTTTATAAAAATGTGGCTATGTGGTCTCCAAACGGATACGGCATATTCGAGATGAGAACGCACTAAACTTATAAATAATGCTTTGAAAGTATATGGGTCAGAGAAATTAGTGCTATTATGACGTACAAAACCAAGTACTGAGTATGCTTTCGCAATTACATAGTTAACATGGTTGTTAAATGAAAGTTTCGGGTCAAATATAACCCCTAGATCTTTAATTTCGCCGACATTATTGAGAATATGATTCGATATGCAATAAGACGTATTGCGAACATTCAAAATCTTCGCAAACGTCATCTTAAAGCATTTATTTATGTTTAAAGATAAACGAGATTTCAGGCACCAGCGATGGAGAGCGTCAATATCGCATTGGAGCCTTACCTCGTCAAATGAATCTTTAATTATAGTGTATACCTTAAGATCATCTGCATAGAGTAAAAAATTTGCGAATGAGAAACAGCTACTAATGTCATTTATAAAAAGGACGAAGAGTAGAGGACCCAAGACACTTCCTTGCGGCACCCCAGAGGAAGCCACAAAAGAGTCAGAAGACACACCATCTATGGTTACAACACAGGGTCTGTTGGATAAGTAGGATCTTATCCATTCCAAGAAGCATGAATGAAAACCTAGGCAGGCAAGTTTTTCGACTAGTATACTATGAGGGACTCTATGAAAGGCTTTCGAGAAGTCCGTATATATACAGTCCACCTGTAATCCAAAAGAAAACGCCTTTACGCAGTAGTCGGTGAAAACTGCTAAGTTTGAAACTGTAGACCGCCCAGAAACAAAGCCATGCTGGTTATGACAAATAAAAGATTTAGTAGCAAAGTACAAAGTAAGTTTATCTTTAACTACACACTCGAACAGTTTAGAAATAGTGGAGAGTTTAGAGATGGGCCTATAGTTCCTAACATCGTTTTTCTTACCACCTTTTAGAATAGGGGTTATGGAAGTAACTTTCCATTCATCAATAAATATACCTGAAGCAAGAGACTTATTAAAAATGATTTTTAGTGGTTGAATTAGGGCAGAACATTTTTTCAATAGCAGGGCAGACAGACCATCAATATCAGTTTGAAAGAGGGTTTAAGGGAAGCTACCCCCTTTGTAATATCTTCAGTTGATAATATCAGGGAGCCAAAATTAAGGCTCGAATTGATATCAGAAGAAATGTTAGCTGTGGTGCTACTATCAGCAGAAACAAAATTCGACCTAAAAAAGTCGGCGAACAGATTAACCACATCTTCTGGAGACTCAGCAAAATTATCGTCCAGGAAAACTGAAGATGGGATATTTGAACATGACCTCTTGGATTTGATATAAGTCCAAAAACATTTCGGGTTAGATTTAATGGTCACCTCAGCAGATCGAATGTAATTTTTGTGGAGGTATTTGTCTAAGCGACTAAATTCTTTTGAATATTGTTGGTATTTAAGAAACAAGTTATGGTTTCTGGTTAACTGAAATCTTTTATAATATTTGTTTCTTAAGTTTTTAAGCTTTTTTAAATCTTTCGTGTACCAGGGTACTTTATATGATAATTTTTTCTTGACAGGTATATTTTCCAGGCAGAATTCATACATAGCCCTTTTAAAAGTTGAAAAACAGTTAGCAGTACTTAAATCTGATATAAGGGCATCCCAATCGATATTAAGCAGCAGATTATTCAAGTTGGAAAAATCGCAGGTAGCAAATTTGAATGCGATTTTATCCATAGAGGTTGTACAAGTAGAAGAATATTCGTAAAAATCCAGGCTTATAACTAAGGAAACATGATGCTTATCACATGGAGTTATTGGGGATATACATTCATAAACACTATAATTAATATTATCGCTTACAAATATGAGATCTAGGATCCTATTTAGAGTATTAACAAATTTATTGATTTGCTTAAGGTTAAGGCTGAGAATACAGTCAATAAAATAAGACTCATGGGCAGCACTTACATTGGATGGAGTGAGAACCGAATTAGAAAGAGTGTCAGTCCATTGGACAAAAGAGTTCCGCAGCATTGATGCCGGTATGTTTAGATACATACTTAGTAATATCTTCCTCAGTAACAGATGGCAAAAAAGATGACAGATGAAACCAAGAGTTAGGTATAGCAACGTTGAGATCGGTGTTAGTATTAGAACCAAATATGACAGCTGACTTCTTATGTTTACGCCTTCCCACTTCAATCACTCAGCATTATTCGCATCGATAATGGTATTCGCAGCTGCATTAGCTAATATATTTTTAGCGGCCACACCAGCAACAGCTGAGGTCTCAGCAGAGTCACCATCAACAAAGGCATCAACATTTGGCAGATTGGAAAGAGAGATATCCACACCTATTTGATTGCGAATGGCACCGGTAAGCGAATTCGGTGATAACATTTCAGCATTAGTCCCATGCACAATGGCTACGTCGGCAGAGATGCCAGCATCGGCAGAAGGTTGGTGCGAGTTCTCAGCGTCAGTAACAAAAAGCTGAGGAGCATGCAAACTCTTGGCACTTTGCTGCGTTTGCTTAGAATGATTACGCTGGCATTTTTTGAGACTGTTCGATGAATTAGAGTTGGTAGTAGTTGTTGTTTTCGTAGCTGTATTATTGAGAACAGCGCCAGCTAATGCAGCAGCACCACTGAGCGACGTAGGAGCATTAGAAGAACTAAATGGCTTCGTCTTATTCGCTGGTTTAGTGGTAGCAGTTTCTGTGTTCGAAACAGCGGAGACCGGTGACGAAACAGCAGGTGAGGAAGAATGCGAAACTGCAGGCAGAGCGCAAGCAATACGAAGAGTTTTTATTTCCGATGTAAGTAACGATATGCTAGCATCTCTATTGTTGAGTTTAGCCTGCAGTGAAAGAGTTTGTGCATGCAGGGCATCGAACTTTTGCATTAGCTGCTTATTATCAACGTGCAAAGCATCAACCAATGATAACACACGGGCATTCTCACTTCTAAGGGAGGCAATTTCTTTAAACACTGTAAGCAAGGTAATTTGCTGCTTGTTATTGAGATCGTTTGAGCTTCCGAATGATTTTTGAGAGTCAGACCAGGCTGAGTTAATAACGTTCTCAGCCGAGGCTGCGGATGGTGGAGGCGAGCAATTAGATTTACGGCGCTCATCCAGGCAAAGTTTGCAAAAGAACGGCTTGTCAGCCGAAAGTAGAAAGTCAAGATCAACCGGCATAACACCAACACAGTCTAAATGAAAAAACGCCTTGCAATTCGCACATAGCACCTTTGGTTGGCTTCGATCAACCTTTTGACCGCACAAGCAAGGCATATTAATTTTTAGAATTTAAACAATGAACAATTTTATTGCGAATAAATCACTATGTTAGGAGTCACTGTCTCAATGTAAGCACCATACCAGCACCGATAGATAAAAGTTACTTGGATTATTAGTAAATTAGCGCACAAAGCGGAGCGATGAGAAAACACGTCCGAACTGTGACACGTTTTCCAAGAGAATTGAATATAGTAATTTTATTAACAGGTGGCAACCTTATTAAAATTCTAAATTAAAAAGGTCACTCTCCTATCGATACAGAATATATTAGAGAAAATCTCGTCAAAATCCGTTCAGTAGTTTTCGAGATTACTGCGTACAAAGAATCTCGACTTTCCTTTATACTATGCATAGAAATGTTATGTTACTGTAGTAACAAAATGTCGAACAGGCACTCGGTTGTTGTTGTTGTAGCGGCTACAACAACCCCGCCCAGGACGGTTGGTATCTCAGTCGTTGTCGTCAAGTTCCACTAATGGCAGCCCTAGGAAGCGTGCAGCTTCTGTAGGGTTGGTCCACAGGGACAAGGCCGTTAGGGTTGTCGGGTTTTCCAGGCATGCGAAGAGATGTTTCGAGTCATGTGGGGTCTCTCCGCATGCCGGACACTCATTTGGCTTATCCTCATTCAGTCTACTCAGGTAGGAGTTTAACCTGCTGCAGTAGCCGGAGCGAAGTTGTGCTTGTGTCTCCCGAGGCAGTTGAAGCTCCGTCTCGTCTGTGTACGGGGGCGGTATGCCTAGAACGGCATTCACAGGTCTAGAGTCTACATAACTCGAGACTGACTCCCTGTGAATGCCGTTCAGGGCCAGTCGGTAAGCTGACGGGTCCAGAGGTTGCTTGATGAACCTCTGGACTTCGTCCGTTAGTTCATATAGATGCCTCCTGATGTGCCTAGGCGAGGGCTCCTCTGCAAGCAGCTGTCTGTTAGGGTGGCCACTTCTGTGGCTCCCGATCAGGAACTGCTTGCAGAGCATTATGTTGTGCTCCTTTACGGGGAGCATTTGCGCCTCGCCGTGGAGATGGTGTTCGGGCGACATCAGGAGGCATCCTGTCGCTGTCCTGAGTGCGGTGTTCTGTACAGTCTGTAGCTTCGTCCACTGCGTCCTACTAGTCCCCGGCGACCACACTGGCGCTGCGTAGTTCAAAACCGGCCGGCCTATTGCCTTGTATGTTGCCAGCAACGGTTCTTTGTCTTTGCCCCAAGTACTGCCGGCTAGCGACTTGAGGACCTTGTTGCGGCTCTGTACTTTATTGACAATAGCGGTTGCGTGCGCAGAGGAGGAGAGCAGGCTGTCGAATGTTACTCCGAGTATTTTGGGGTTATTCACCGTCGGAATTGGTGTGTCATCGACGCGAATTCCCAGCGGTAGCCTGACCTCCTTCGTCCAGGTTGTGATCAGTGTCGCAGAGGATGTCGTAGGGGAGAGGGCTAGACACTTTGCAGTGAAGAAGCGAGAAAGTTCGGATAGATAGCCGTTTACTTTCGAACACAGGTCATCAATTCCATTCCCAGTCGCCATGATCGAGCAATCGTCGGCGTAAGAGACAATCGAGACTCCCTCTGGTGGTTGAGGGAGCTTTGAAATGTAAAATTTAAACAGTAGCGGGGAAAGGACACCACCCTGTGGAATCCCCTGTTTTATTTTCCTGAATTTACTCGTTTTGTCTCTAAACATTACCGATGAGTGTCGACCACTCAGATAATTTGCCGACCACCGTTTGAGCCTCTGTGGGAGAGAGGAGGCCTCTATATCTTCTAGTAGCGTGGAATGGCAGACGGTGTCAAACGCCTTTGACAAGCCCAACGCTACTAGAATCGTCCTCTCACAGGGACGGTTTCGGTTAAGGCCACGAGTTATCTGAGTGTTTATGGCGTTAAGTGCTGTTGTTGTACTGTGCATTTTACGGAAACCATGCTGATGCTTCGCTGGGGTCAAGTGGTTTGTGAAATACGGGGGTAGCAAGACCTCGAGTGTCTTCGCTACCGGGGAAAGGAGTGTTATAGGACGATAAAAATCTCCTTTGTTGGCAGGTTTCACCGGTTTGAGCAGTGGGACCACTCTCCCCACCTTCCAGATGTCTGGGATGATGAGAGTGGCCATAGACAAATTTAGGAACTCCGTCCGAACGCTACCCCCGCAGGACCCAAATTTTTCAGCATCAGCATGCATATTCCGTCCGGACCCGATGGCCACCTGAACTTCACCGCAAGTGAAAGCAAGGGGGCAACAGGTTGTTGGCAGTTTGTGCAGCCTTCTGGTCACTCGACGCTTGGCTTTGTCCACCGGAGGATGCAGTATGAACTGCCGGCTAAAATAGCTCGCACATCGCTCCGGGTCCGACGAAGCATGGTCGCCGAAGGAAATTTCGACTCTGTCGTCGTGCTTCGTCGGATTGGACAGCGACCTCACGGTTGACCAAAGCTTGCTCACACCAGAGGTGAAGTTACAGGTCTTCAGATGCTCCTCCCACTTCTTCCGCTTATGTACGTTTACTAGTTGCCGAATCTCCGCGTAGAGATCCCTGAAACGGGGATCTCCGGGATCGGCCTGACGAAGGCTATCACGCTCATTGGCTAGAACAGCCGCTTCGGCAGGGAAATTTGGACGTGGGTCTGTTATACATCCTGCCGGTATGAAGCGACCTGCAGCAGCAGTGACAGCCCTGCGGAACTTACGTTCACCGAGATGGACGACGGTTGGTATGGGAAGCGCTGTGAAGGTGTTTTCGGAAAACTCCGCGTAACCTTTCCAATCAGCTTTAGAAAAGTTGATATAGGTCCGGTGTTTGGCGGAGGCAAAGTCGGTTGGTTTATCTATCGAGATGACTATGGGTAGGTGGTCTGATGCTAAAGTCAGCATAAGTCGCCATGTTATGCTGTTTATCAGACCAGCGCTGACTATGGTGATGTCTGGCGAGCTACTGCAGTTACCCATAATCCTGGTGGGTGCGTCGTCGTTCATTGTGCAGAATGTCGAATCGTCTATCTGCTCAGCCAAGTCTGTTCCCCTACGATCGTTTGACAGGCTTGAGTGCCAAAGATGGTGGTGCGCATTAAAGTCACCTACTACCATACGGTTTTCACCTGAGGAGCGCACCTATATCAGGGTGATATCCTGCCGGGCAGCAGGTGACAGGGGGTATGTATATGTTAAATATTTCGAGCTCAACATCGCCTGACCGGAGAGCAATGCCCTGACATTCTAGGGTGGTATCCCTGCGGTCGATGTCTGCTTCGATAAGACGATATTGCACGGTGTGGTGCGTGATGAACGCTAAGCCACCACCATTATCTTGCTCGCGATCTCGACGGTGCACGCTGTACCCGGCGCAATTCAACAAAGTTGAATTGCTATGCAACTTCGTCTCTTGGACCGCAGCTATCAATATATCATGCCGACACATGAAGACGGTTATCTCCTCAATCTTGCTCTGTAGCCCGTTGCAGTTAAATTGAAGGAGCTTCATGTGGTTCGGGAGACGTGTCGTGATGTGGGGTGTAAGGGATGTGTGTGTTCTTACCGCCGTTGGCTGTGTGCGCTGCTGTGATGGTTGCCGCCCTGTGGTGGTGGCGGCAGGCGTCGCAGTTGAGGTCTGCGACCGAGCAGCGCAACACGGGCCTCGAAGTTCCCAGTCCAATCTCGCGTGGACGCAGACCTGAGCATGCCCTAAAGTGGCACCAGCCAAGGCAAGTGCTGCACTTGTCTGATGTCACATTACGGAATATCCTGGTCTGACATACCGTGCAGATTGTAGGGGGAACCAGGAGTTGTTGGCGGCGGCGTGTGGGTGGTGGTGCGGTTGTGTGTGTTATGTGGTCTGTCGTGGCTGTGGTATGGTCTGTGGTGTTATTATGTTGTTGTGTTGTGGTGACTGTGGTAGGCTGCTCGGGTGGACTGAGGTTAGCCGTGGAGGCTGCTCTGTTTGAGCAACAGGGGGCCACGTTCGACGTGACTCCACCCCTCGCAGGCATTACACTTGACTGAGGTGGAGTTGTGATGTAGTCGTCTCCGGCATACACAGCAGGTGTAGATTTCTGGCCCTGGGTTTGACTCGATGCCAGCCCTGAGTAGAAGAATACGTAGTGAATGTAGCCCTATGGACGTACAACTTCTGAGATACTTCGCCGACCTAAACGGGGTTAGATCGCCGAAACAACAGCCGGGTCGGGTAAAACCCCGAGTCATTCCGGTACGTAGAACCGGCTGTCGTGGGAATGCCACTCGGTTTTGATCGCCAGTGTATTTAAATAATAAAATATAAGCTAATATTGTCGCAATCATTTTCAAAAGAAAGCTCTAAAATTAAATAAATATTTGAACATACAATAAATAAGTTTAACTAAACAAATGTTGCACATAATTTCTATATAAATGCATACAATTTGCATGTGGGTCCGGCCAGACTCATGCGTACTGAATCTGCTAATCGAAGCATGTGTCTGACGGAGAGTTAAAATACTATGCTGGCAACCCTATTAAAAAATTTGATTATTTTATATTCATAGAGAAATAGTTTATTGAAATTAATTAAGATCTCATCCGATTTTTTTCGAATTTTTTAAACGAAATAAACAGTGTAAAAAGAAATGAAATGAGAATAAAGAAATGAAAATAATGCTGCTATGTGAAGAATTTCTTGCAGAAGTTTTTCAGAATTTTCTTTATTTTTCGTACAGACATTTATTTACTTTTCTTTGAAGATTCGTAAAAAAGTCGTTGCATAAATGGGATACTCCTAAAGACTTCGTTAAGATTTCGGGAACTTTGGCTTGCAGGGATGATACATATGTTTGTATGTATATAGTATGCTTATGTATATACGTAATGTATGCATTTACTCCTATGTAAATATCTATATATGTATATAAAAAACGTATAGAAATAAACGTAAACATATTTTATGTGCACGAGACATATCATATTTCTTATACCTCAATTATCCTCTCAAACGATAACTTCGTAAAATACTTCACAACTTCACATGGAGGAACCTTTTACTTGGGGAAGTTCCACAACGTAGTACTGCTCTTTTATGTTCCTCTCTTTTTCGGAACATATTTTTGTTGTTGTTGTGTAGAGGTCCCCGCCAAGATCGGTTTATATCTCAGTCGTTGTAGACAAGCTCAACTAACGAAAGACCCAAGAAACGTGCAGCGTCTATAGGGTCTGTCCACAGGCACAGAGGCGTCAGTTGCGTGGGGTTTTGCGGGCATATGAAGAGATGTTTCCGAGTCGTGGGGTGTCTATCAGCGTGCCGGGCCCTCATTTGGCACATCTGCATCTAATCTGCTCAGGCATGAGTTCAGGCGAAGTTGGGCTATTTTGGTCCGAGTCTCCCGAGGCAGACGAAGCTCCGTCCTGTCTATGTCAGGTGGTTGTGTGCCCAGAACGGCATTCAAAGATCTGTAGTATACGTAACTTGAGAGCACCTCAACTCAAACACCACAGCACCACAACACAACAACACATGTTCAGGTCTGCGCACCACTCGAGATCGGACGAGGAACTTCGAGGACCCGTGTTGCGCTGCGCAAACCCCAATTGCGACGCCACCCACTAACACCACAGGGTGGCACGCTCCACAGCAGCGCACACAGCCAATGACGGCAAGGCAACACACATATCTCACACCCCGCATAACAACACGTCTCCCGAACCACATGAAGCTACTTTAATTCAACTGTAACGGACTTCATAGCAATATCGAGGAGATAACCGTCTTCATGGGAAGGCATGGTATATTGATAGCTGCGGTCCAAAAGACCAAGTTGCACAGCAATTCAACATTGTTGAATTGCGCCGGATACAACGTGCAAGGCAGAACACATCCCTCACACCCCGCATAACAACATGAAGCTACTTCAATTCAACTGTAACGGACATCAGAGCAAGATCAAGGAGACTACCGTCTTCATGGGAAGGCATGGTATATTGATAGCTGCAGTCCAAGAGACGAAGTTGAACAGCAATTCAACATTGTTGAATTCCTCCGGATACAACGTGCACCGTCGAGATTGCGAGCGAGATAATGGTGGTGGCTTAGCGTTCATCACGTACCACACCGTGCAGTATCGTCTTATCTAAGTAGACTTCGACCGTAGAGATACCACCCTAGAATGTCAGGGCACTTCTATCCGGTCAGGCGATGTCGAGCCCGAAATATTTAACGTTTATATACCCCGTCACTAGCTGCCCGGCAGGATATCACCCTGATATAGGTGCGCTCCTCAGAGGTGAAAACCGTATGGTAGTTGGTGACTTTAATGCCCACCACGATCTTTGGCCTTCAAGCCTGTCAAACAATCGTAGGGGAACATACTTGGCTGAGCAGATAGACGATTCGACATTCTGCACAATGAACGACGACGCACCCACCAGGATTATGGGCAGCTGCTGCAGTTCGCCAGAGATAACAATAATCAGTCAGGTCTGATAAACAGCGTATCATGGCGACCTATGCTGAACTTGGCATCACACCATCTGCGCATAGTCATCTCGATCGATAAACCTGCCGACTTTGCTTTCGCGGAAAGGCTTCGCGGAATTTACTGAGAGCATCTTCGCTGCGCTTTCCACACCAACCGACGTCCACCTTAGTGAACGTAAGTTCCGCAGGGTTGTCACTGCTGCTGCAGCTCACTTCGTACCAGCAGGATTCATCACGGACCCCACTCCAAAATTCCCTGCTGAAGCGGCAGTTCTAGCCGATGAGCGTGACAACCTTCGTCTGGCCGATCCCGGAAATCCCCGTATCAGGGATCTCAATGCGCAGATTCGGCAGCTTGTGAACGTACATAAGCGGAAAAAGTTGGAAGAGAATCTGAAGACTTGTAACTTCGCCTCTGGTGTGAGTAAGATTTGGTCAACCGTGAGGTCACTGTCCAATCCGATGAAGCACGACGACAGGGTCGAAATCTCTTTCGGCGACCATGCCTCGTCGGAACCAGAGTGATGCGCGAGCTATTTTAGCCGCCAATCCATACTGCATCCTCCGGCGAACAAAGCCAAACGTCGAGTGACCAGAAGGCTGCACAAACTGCCATTAACCTGTGCCCCTCTTGCTTTCACTAGCGGTGAAGTTCGGGTAGCCATCAGCAAGGCGGAAGCCTCCAAAGCCATGGGGCCCGACGGAATATGCATGTTGGTGCTGAAAAATTTGGGTCCTGAGGGAGTAGCATACCTAACGGAGGTCCTCAATCTGTCAGTGGCAACTCTCAGCATTCCAGACATCTGGAAGACGGGGAGATTGGTCCCACTGATCAAACCGGGGAAACCAGCCAACAAAGGAGTCTTATCGTCCGATAGCACTCCTTTCCCTGGTAGCGAAGGCACTAGAGGCTTTGCTACTCCCGTATTTCGCAGAGTACAACAACAGCACTTAACGCCATAAACACGCAGATAAAACGTGGCCTAAACCGGAACCGTCCCTGTGAGAGAACTATTCTAGTAGCGTTGGACCTGTCAAAGGTATTAGATACCGGCAGTCACTCCATGCTCCTAGAAGACATAGCGGCCTCCTCTCTCCAACAAAGGCTCAAACGGTGGTAGGCGAATTATCTAAGTGGTCGACACTCGTCAGTAATATTAAGAGACAAATCGAGCAAACCCAGAAACATAAAACAGGGGGTTCCACAGGGTGGTGTCCTTTCCTCATTACTGTTTACCTACTATATTTCAAAGCTCCCTCAACCACCAGAGGGAGTCTCGATTGTCTCTTTTGCTGACGATTGTTCGTTAATGGCGTCTGGGAATGGAATTGATGACTTGTGCTCGAAAGTAAACGGGTATCTCTACGGCTTTCTTGCTTCTTCACTGATAGGAGCCTAACCCTCTCCCCTACAAAATCCCATGCGACCTTGTTCACCACCTGGACGAAGGAGGTCCGACTACCTCCGGGAAATCACGTCGATGATACACCAATTCGGACGGTGAATATACCCAAAATGTTCGGAGTACCCTTCGACAGTCTGCTCTCCTTCTCTGCGCACGCAACCGCTATTTTCAACAAAGTACAGAGCCGCACAAGGTCCTCAAGTCGCTATCCGGCAGTACTTGGGGCAAAGACAAAGAAACGTTTCTGGCAACATACACGGAAATAGGCCGGCCGTTTTTAAATTACGCAGCACGAGTGTGTCGCCGGGGACTAGTAGGACGCAGTGGATGAAGCTGCAGGCGACTCAAAACACTGCACTTCGAACAGCGACTGGATGTCTTCTGATGCCGCCAGAACACCACCTGCACGACAAGGCGAAAATGCTTCCCATAAAGAAGCACAACACAATGCTCTGCAAGGAAATCCTAGTAGGCGCCACAGACGTGGATAGCGGAACAGACACTTGTTTGCAGAGGAGCCCTCGCCAAGGCATGTCAGAACACATCTATATGAACTGATGGACGAAGTCCAGAGGGTCATAAGGCAACCTCTGGACCCGTCAGCTTATCGACAGGCCCTGACCGGCATTCAGAGGGAGTCAGTCTCGAGTTATGTAGACTCCAGACCTGTAAATGCCGTTCTACACATAACCACCTGACATCAACAAGACGGAGCGTCATCTGCCTCTGGAGACTAGAACCACAATAGCCCAACTTCGTTCTGGCTACTGCAGCAGGTTAAACCCATACCTGAGCAGGTTAGACGCAGATGTGTCAAATGAGTGTCCGGCACGCGAAGAGTCACCCCACGACTCGAAACATCTGTTCAAATGCCCGGAAAACCCGACAGAGCCTACGCCTTTGTCCCTGAGGTCCACTCTCCCCATCTTCCGGAAGTCTGGAATGACGAGAGTCGCCACTGACAGGTTGAAAACCTTGGCTAAATAGTCGACTCCCGCAGGACCCAATTTTTTCAGCATCAACATGCATATTTCGCCGGGTCCCATGTCTTTGGAGGGTTTCGCCTGCCCGATGGCTACCTGAACTTCACTACCGGTGGAAACAAAAAGCGCGCTCTTTGTCGGATTGGACAGTGACCTCACGGTTGACGAAATCTTACTCACACTAGAGATGAAGTTGGAAGTCTTCAGAGCTGCTGAATCTCCGTGTTGAGATGCCTGATAAGGGCATTTCCGGGATCGGCCTGACGAAGGTTGTCGCGATCATCGGCTAGAACAGCCGCTTCAGCAGGAAAGTTTGTCGGGGGTCCGTTATGCAACCTGCTAGTACGAAGCGAGCTGCAGCAGCCGTGACAACCCTGCGGAACTTTCGCTCACCTAGGTGAACGTCGGTTGGTGTGGAAAGCGCAGCGAAGGTGCTTTCAGTAAATTTCGCGAAGCCTTTCGAATCAGGGCCCGAATCGCGACATTCGTGATCGAGTGATTACTCGTTTCGAATCAAATGAAACAAAATGGCAGCTGTTTGCTCCACAATACAATTTAAACGAGCGAACCACACTCGCTATCGAATGCCGCGATCTCAAAATCACATTTCGATTCGAGTTACGTTCGATATCGAATGCCGCGCCCAGCTTTGATAAAGTTGATTACATAGAACTGGCTGTCGTGGAAGTACTTTACTTAGTTACTCGACGCTTAGCGACTATACTTCTCTTCACTATCCGCTCTCTCAGTGAGACGAAGAGAAGGAAGCGTATCCGCTAGAAAACTTCACTGCGACGCGAAATGTCTTCCGATGCAGACCTCTATAATGTATAGGCGAGTGATAGCCCATAGGGAAGTATATACCAAAATTCGCATTACGTATGGCGACTGGCTACAGACTGTCGGCTACTGAGTCTAGTAGCGAACTTTTCTGTTTCCCCGTTATGACGATTTTGTTAATTGTTTACATGTCAAAAAAGTAGATTCGGATATTGTCTGCACTTTTCCGTATACTGAGAGTAATCGTAAGAGAGTAAAGTAAGTACGATACTGGTAGCGATGGCTACTACACCAGCAACTAGACACCAGCCGTCATACATAATAGGGCCATTAGCTTATCAGTCACGTGGTCAAAGTTTTACTTAGTTGCTTGTTCGTCATTTCAACTTAACCTATCCTAGGGAAACTAAAGTAGTAGCCGTGACTTCGATTCAATTTGGATGAAACGTAGTAGTACACGATTCGGACAGTTCAGAGTTCCATAATAATCTTTAATGAGCAAACCAATAGCAAAGAATTTGATAACCAAATCTGTTTTTTTATTTATTTGTACAAAAAATTTCGAAAAAATTCGAGATAAGCTAACAAGCTTTGGAACTCATAGTACCATGGGAAACTGGTTAATGTTTTGGTTTTCCTAATCTATTAACCACAATTCGAGGGGCTATTCTTTCTTTTGCACAGCCCCCGAACCCCCACTACTTATTCTTTTAGAACTATTATCACACATTTGTTTATTTAAATAAAATGTTGAATGAATTCGGATATAATTTACGCTACAAACTTAATTCTACTTTATTATCTATTGCTTTGCTTGAAACATCTTGCACTGTTCTTTTATTTTCATCAAGATTTACCTAGCGTTAGATAGCTTAAAATATCTTGGACAATTTCCTATTTTTTATCAAGGAGTTTTAAGCATTTTTGTTTGAGAAAAGAACTTGTTAGCTAGATACACTGAGAAGCAAAACAGGGACAATAATACAAAATGTGAGCTTTCAATATATTCGCAATGTTTTAAGAGTTTTTTGTAGTCTAGTTTCCAGTTTCATATAAATGTTTATTTCATCAGAAGACCATATAAAGACGTAGCGGCTAGATTGCATCCGATAGAAAAGTTTACCATTTGCTTGACTTTTAATAAATTTGGCACAATCAATTTAAATTTTTTAGCTTTTAGTCATCTCGGAATAATTTCGCACGGTTTATGGATGAAATCTGAGATTGCGTACCGGCCTTTAGGTGAATTCGTGTCATTGGACCATGGCATTTTCATATACTCTGATAAGTTTCTAGTCGGATTCATCGAATTCTAACCTGAGCTTTGTGCAAGTCACTCAATGATTATAAAAACATATGATTTATAGCCCATTCACTGAAATTGCCAAACAATTGGTTAAATTATTAAAAGCCTGGAAAAAACATTCACTGAAATTGCCAAATTCATTGTCATTTTTCTTTCGCCATCGATTTTTACCACGGGCTGTTGTTTCGGCGACCTAACCCCGTTTACATCGGCGAACCCCATCAATCCTTTTACGTCCATGGAGCAATACTTTGCAGCCGGATTGCTCCGCATCTTTCTTCTCCGGTCGGGCATTGAGCCCAACCCCGGACCAGAAACATACTTCTGCTGTGTTTGCCAGAGACGAATCCACCCGAACTCCACTTCGGTTAGGTGCAACTCATGCAACGGATTTGGTCACCTAAGAACCTGTTTTGGCTTTAGGTCGCATAGGGAGTTTACCACAAGCCTTCTGTTGCTCAAGCCAAACGGCACCATTCACGGCTACCCGCTCGCGCAAGTCGCAGGTCCAAAAAGCAACAGCAAACATCCCCACGCCCTCACACCTCACACCAATCAACAAGCCGCTCTAACTCGCGTGTGCGAACCAAGCAGCAGCTCTTGGTTGCCCACACCATCTTCCCCGCGTGTCAGAACCGAGTATACCGGAATGTGGCATAAGTCAATTGCAACACATGCCCCCTGCTGCAGAGCACCGCAGTCAACATCGCACCCACTGCAACCACACACCACCAGGTAGCAACAGCAACTGCGGCGGGCGCAACAAGCCCAAGGTAGAACCCCCATGCCCCGTATCGCGGGGAATTAGGGTTCATCCTACACCACACAGTGCAGTATCGTCTAATCGAAGAAGACTTCGACCCGAGGGACACCGCCCTAGAATGTCAGGGCATAGCTGTCCGGTCAGACGATGACGAGCTTGTTGTTGTTGTAGTGGCTACAACAACCGCGCCCAGATCGGCTAGTCTCTCAGTCGTTGTCGTCAAGCTCAACTAACGGGAGACCCAATAAGCGTGCAACCTCTGTGGCGTCTGTCCATAGGAACGAAGGCATCCGCTGAGTGGAGAGAAGAGATTTTTCGAGTCGTGGGGTGTCTCTTCGCATGACGGACACTCATTGGGCACATCCGCATCTAGACTGCTCTGGTATGAGTTCAACCTGATGCAGTAGCCAAAGCAAAGTTGGGCTATTGTGGTCCGAGTCTCCCGAGGCAGACAAAGCTCCGCCTCGTCCACGTCAGGTGGTTGTGTGCCTAGAACGGCATTCACAGGTCTGGAGTCTACGTAACTTGAGATCTACTCCCTGTGAATGCCGCTCAGGGCTTGTCGATATGCTGTCGGGTCCAGAGGTTGCTATATGAACCGTCAGTTCGTATAGATGCCTTCTAACATGCCTTGGCGAGGGTTCCTCTGCAAGCAAGTGTCTGTTCGGACGACCACGTCTGTAGCTCTCTACTAAGAATTGCTTGCAGAGCATTGTGTTGTGCTGCTCTATGGGGAGCATTTGCGCTTCGTCATGCAGGTGATGTTCTGGCAACATCAGAAGACATCCGGTCGCTGTCCGGAGTGCTGCGTTTTGAGTCATCTGCAGCTTCATCCACTGCGTCCTCTCCTCCCCGACAACCAAACTGGTACTGCGCAGTTTAGGACCGGCCGGCCAATTGCCGTGTATGTTGCCAGCAACGTTTCTTTGTCTTTCCCCAGGTACTGCCGGCTAGCGACTTGTGGACTTTGTTGACAATTGCGGTTGTATGCTCAGAGAAGCAGAGCATACTGTGGAAAGTTACTCCGAGTATTTTCGGATTATTCACCGTGCTGTAGTCTGAGAGGAAACCGTTTACTTTCGAGCACAAGTCATCAATTCCACTCCCAGAGGCCATTATCGAGCATTCTTCAGCGTAAGCGACAAGCGAAACTCCCTCTGGTGGTTGAGGGAGCTTGGAAATATAATAGTTAAAACAGTAATTGTATTTTTCTAGGCGTAATCAATTTATCTCTGAACATTCCTGCCGACTGCTGACCACATTATTCGCCGACCACAGTTTATGTCTCTGTGGGAGAGTCTTCTAGTAGCGTGGAGTGACTGACGGTATCAAACGCCGTTGACAGGTCCAACGCCACTAGAGTAGT
Organism: Rhagoletis pomonella; assembly: GCF_013731165.1. NCBI lineage: Eukaryota > Metazoa > Arthropoda > Insecta > Diptera > Tephritidae > Rhagoletis > Rhagoletis pomonella. The sequence continues at coordinate 30,952,728 of NW_023458563.1, forward strand.
TCTCTCACAGGGGTGGTTGCGGTTTAGGCCACGTATTATCTGAGTGTTTATGGCGTTAAGTGCTGTTGTTATGCTGTGCGTTTTAAGGAAACTATGCTGATGCTTCGCTGGGGTCAGGTGGTTTGCAAAATACGGGAGTAGCAAGGCCTCTAGTGTCTTCGCTACCGGGGAAAGGAGGGTTATCGGGCGATAAGACTCTCCTTCATTGGCTGGTTTCCCCGGTTTGAGCAGTGGGACCACTCTCCCCTTCTTCCAGATGTCTGGAATGACGAGAGTGGCCATTGACAGGTTGAGAACCTTGGCTAAATATTCTACTCCCGCAGGACCCAAATTTTCCAGCATCAACATGCATATTCCGTCGGTTCCCATTGCTTTGGAGGCTTTCGCCTGCCCGATGGCTATCTGAACTTCGCCGCAAGTGAAAATAAGTGGCACACTTGCTGGTGGTAGTTTGTGTAGTCTTCTGGTCTCTACGTTTGGCTTTAGCCACCGTAGGATGCAGAGTAAGTTGTAGGCTAACACAGCTCGCGCATCGCTCCGGATGCAACGAAGTGCGGTCGACGAAAGATATTTCAACCCTGTTGTCCCGCTTTTTCGGATTGGACCGTGACCTTATCACACCAGAGGTGAAGTTGCAAGTATTCAGATTCTCTTCCCACTTCTTCCGCTTATGTACGTTCACGTGTTGAGATCCCTGATAAGGGCATTGCCGGGAACGGCTGAACGAAGGTTGTCGCGCTCATCGCTTGGAACACCCCTTCAGCATGAAAGTTTGGACGGGGGTCCGTTATGCAACCTGCTGGTACGCAGCGAGCTGCAGCAGCAGTGACAACCCTGCGGAACTTACGTTCACCTAGGTGAACGTCGGTTGGTGTGGCGAGCGTAGCGAAGGTGCTTTCAGTAAATTTCGCGAAACCTTTTCAATAAGCGCTAGTAAAGTTGATATAGGTCCGGTGTTTCGCGGAAGCAAAGTCGGCAGGTTTATCGATCGAGATGACTATGCGCAGATGGTTTGATGCTAAGGCCAGCATAGGTCGCCATGAGATGCTGTTTATCAGACCAGCGCCAACTATAGCTATGTCATAACCCTGGTGGGTGCGTCGTCGTTCATTGTGCAAAATGTCGAATCGTCTATCTGCTCAGCCAAATTTATTTATTATTATTATTATAACATCTCATAGGTACAGTAAGACGCAGGGTCTTTTCGTTGTACGCAAATTAATATATAAATTTCAAAACTTTTAACTTAATCTTACAAGTACTAAAATAAGTATAAAATACAAAAATTATAGGGTAAGAAAGTAAAATAACAAATTAGTTGATGGGGTAATAGGATAGTAAACATAGATAAACATAGATGAGGGGAATAGAGGGAGGATATTACACATATAGCTTTGTAACTGCCATTTTGAAGCAACCAATCGATGTTATGCATTTAATTGAAATTGGTAGTGAGTTCCAAATTCTTATAGCACTAACAAAAAACAATCTAGACGCCGTTAAAGCTTTGTACTTTGGGACAACAATATTGTGTGTACGAGATGATTTCACAAAAACTAATTTCCGGAAAAGATAACCATGTTGACGGTTTCTAATTAATTTGAATAGATACACCAAATCGCGGACTTTGAGGTAATTATCAAGGGTGAGCCCAAGAATATTTTTAGTATAAAATGATATGTGGTCAAACTTCTTTTTAGAATAAAGCCACGTTATTTAAAACTAGATTTAATTTATTCTTAGAATCGTAGCTTAGATTGCCATAGACCAGTTCAAAATAGGAAATATGGGGAACGATGAGGGACTTAACTAGTTTGAGTTTTGTGTTATTCGGCAGACAATAGCATATATGCCCTAGATTTCTTAATATAAAATATATTTTTGATATACTATAACGTATGTGAGCCGTGCAAGTTAAGCGGGAATTCATTTTAATACCAAGATTAGTTACAGCATATTCAAATTTTAGTTCCATCTCGTTCAAAATAATTGGTGATATGCTACTGAGATCAAAAGGAACGCACGAAATCGGAAGTACCTGCGTTTTGGTGGCATTTAAAGAGAGGCCATTCATGGTGGCCCAGACTTCAATTCTTTTCAGGTCCTCATTTAATCTGGCCACCAAGTCTTCGGCAAGACCTATGGGACGTGAAAGGCACATCTGCGTATCATCAGCATATAGGTGAATGGAAGAGTTTTGGCAGCATTGAACAATGTCATTTATAAAAATACTGAAAAGTATGGGGCCCAAAATGGAGCCTTGAGGTACCCCACAGGTAATTTCTCGGCGATGTGAGAAGATATCTCCACACTGGACTTGCTGTGACCTGTTCGAGAGGTAGTCTTTTATAAGCTTAAGTGCACTGGGATTGAACCCGAAATAATTTTTCAATTTCAAAAGAAGAATATCATGGTTTACCATGTCAAAAGCTTTGGAAAAATCTAAGAGTACTAAAATTGTGAGCAGCTTACTGTCGAAAGCGGGGCGGATGTCGTCCATAATCTTTAACACGGCTGTGGAACAACTATGGTTGGATCTAAACCCAGACTGGAGTTCGCTCAATAAATTAAATTTGTTCATATGTGACACTATCTGAGCGGAAATAAACTTTTCGAAAACTTTCGCCAACATTGGTAAAATACTGATGGGTCTAAAGTTTTGGGGAGAGTTACAAGAGTTGCTTTTTGGGACCGGAATCACGTTAGCAATCTTCCATTGCTTTGGAAAGGTAGAGGAAGCTAAGGCAAAGTTAAAAATGTGTGTAAGTGTAGGAAGCACGTACGGGAGGATAAGTTTTAAAAAACGCAGGCTAAGACCATCCACACCAATGGCGTTCGATTTTATTGCAAGAATGCACTTTGCAATATCGTCTTCAGTGGCTGCATCGAATACAAACTCGAAAGCAGGATTACAAACTAGTTTTTCATTAATGCTGAAAGGTGGTGCATTCGGATGTGAATTAACGCCAACGAAGTATGAGTTCATTAAATCAGCATCTATCATACAGGTTTTCACATCCTTGGCGCAGACACCCAGTGACTTCAGATTTTTCCACAACACCTTGGAAGGCATGTTGAAATTAAATTTTGCATCGAGATAGGCTTTTTTACTATTACGCAAAGCAGATGTTACTTTGTTTCGCAAGTTTTTATATGTGCTCCAGCGTTCATTGGTGGGATTACGCTTCCAGGATCTATAAGCCCTACATCGCTCTTTGATAAGGACTAAAATGGCTTTAGTGAACCAAGGTTTTTTATGATCAATTGTTTTAATACTGCGAATAGGGACATATTTATCAAATAAGTATTGTACTAGCGTTGTAAAATAGGCTAATTTGTCGCCAACATTTGCAAAGTACCAGCAGCAGTTCCAGTTAAGTGAGACACTTTCGCCATATAATGCAGATGTGTTTCCATTCTTGAAATCTCTAAAGGTAAAATTTGTTAAAGGCTTCGTTTTGTGAAATTCAAAGTCAAAAAATATTATCATTAGCTCGTGGTCAGAAACTCCAGCCAGGGAAAATTGATCAACATGACTTACACTACTACCAACGCTTACACCAAAAAGATCCAACATACTTGGCTTGCAGTGGGGCGCAAACCGAGTTGCATATTCCTTTGTGATAGTAATACCACAGGTGTTAAAGCTGTTCAATAGCTGATTAGATCTTTCGTTATTAGCTAACATATCAACGTTGAAGTCACCACAGATGAGAACATGAACATAGCTCAAGGACAATTCAGAGATTTTAGCAAACAATGAGGTGAGATCATTTGATTTATGGGGGTTATATACACATATAATAAGACACTTTCGTATATTATCACAACATTCAACAAACATGCTTTCGACAGCTTCATGGGAGTGAGATTTATAAATGACTCTAAAGTTGAGATCGGCTCTGTGATAGATCGCTATGCCCCCCCTCTGTTACCAGTAGTTCTATCATTCCTCACAATTGAATAATCACACAGAGTATATGCGCTATTCGCAAAAGAAGGCTTAAACCAGGTCTCAGTCACACAGATTGCGTCAATGTTTAGATCACGAAAAGTTAAATTAAGATACCCAAGTTTTTCAGCTGTTAAAGTTCGAGCATTGAAGTGGCACACATTGAACCCTGTATGGTAGTCACACGAATATTTAAGAGCTAGTCTTAGATTATCATTGTTATTGTGCTCACTCAGGTTGTTACTCATATCTATGCAATAAAAGAGATGCTTGCAAACGGTCAGTTACAATGGGAATGGAGATCGAAAAGGGAAACATAAGGTTAAGTTAAGAAGAGGTATAAATACAGTATAACTTAAAAAAGTATAAAATTAACACTAATAATAGAAAATGCACACAAAGCATGGCAGGTATAAATATGTATATATGTAAATAAAATGTGTTGAGTTAGGAAGCAGCTGCAATGCGCTCAACGCTCTCACAATCCAGTACTTTTGTTGCTTCACTGTTAAGATGCTTTCTTACATATATTTGTCCACGTATAGAAAATGCACTCGCCAATAATTTTTGTCTCTTCAGCCGTGTTGCAAATTGAATAAGTTCACGATTCTTATTCGTAAGGCATTCATGCACATAGATCTTCTCATCACCATTGAGCCCTATATCGCGAAGTGTTAGCGACGTTCTATTTGCCTTAAAAAAGCCGGCAATCGCCTTAAATAAGAGTGAACGATCATATGATGAATTTAGCTTGACTATAATAGGAGAAGGCTTCTTGTTGCTGTTGTTTTTGCGCAAACGAAAAGTTGAACGGGCGGGCAGCTGGGTCAGGTTAATCGATGTGCAAAGTTTAGAGAACAGCGAAGTTAAATTCTCTTCAGCTATAAGCGGAACACCAATGTGTTCCCCTAAGATCATTTGACAGGCTTCAACGCCAAGGGATGTGTGTTGCCTGCCGCCGTTGGATGTGTGCGCGCTGTCGTGGTGGTGGGCGACGTCGCAGTTGGAACTTGCAACTATGCAGGTAGACGATTGCACATTGCAACAGGATTGTGGGCAGCTGCAGCAGCTCGCCAAACCTAACACTTCCTGCTCAGTCAAGTGCAATGCTTGAAATGGGTGGAGTCACCTCAGATTCTACTCAGGCTTACGGGCTCGTCGGCAGTGGACCACATCTTTTGTGGCCCCCTGCTACTTTAACAGAGCTGCCTCCACGGCAAACCCCAGGCCGCCTGAGCAGCCCAATACAAACACCACAGCACCACAACACAACACAATAGACCACACCTTAACCACGACAGACCACACAATAGACACAACCGCACCACCACCCACACGGCGCCGCCAAAAACTCCTAGGTCCTCCTACAATCTGCACCAGGATATTCCGTATTGTGGCATCAGTCAAATGCAACACCAGCCTTGGCTGGTGCCACTTTAGAGCATGTTCAGGTCTGCGCACCACGCGAGATTGGACAAGGAAATTCGAGGGACCCTGTTGCGCTGCATGGTCGCAGGTTCCAACTGCGATGCCGCCGACTACCACCACAGGGCGCACCTTTCACAGCAGCGCACACAGCCAACGGCGGTCAGGCAACACACATCCCTCACCCCCCACATAACAATATGTCTCCCAAGGCACACGAAGCTCCTACAATTAAACTCTAACGGAGTACATAGCAAGATCGCTTGATAACACTTCTTTCCCCGGTAGCGAATACACTAAAGGCCCTCCTACTCTAGCACTACACAAACCACCTGACCCCAGTGAGGCATCAGCATGGGTTCCATAAAGTGCACAGCACAACAACAGCACTTAACTCCATAAACACCCAGATAACTCGGGGCCTTAACCGCAACCGCCCTAGGAACGTTGGACTTGTCAAAGGCGTTTGACACCGTCAGTCATTCCACGCTACTAGAAGACATTGAGGCTTACTCTTTCCCACAGGGACTCAACCGTCGTCGGCGAATTATTTGAGTGGTCGAAACCCCGAACCTAGAAGAATAAAACAAGAGGTTCCACAAGTTGGTGTACTCTCCCCCTTATTGTTTAACTTCTACATCTCTAAGCTTCCCCTGCCACCTGAGGGAATTTCACGGATCTCATACGCTGACGACTGCTCGATATTGGCTTCTGGGAATGGATTGATGACTTCTGCTCAAAAGTAAACGGCTACCTCACCAGCCTTCTAACCTTTCGTCCGCTTCACTCTTAGTGTAACACTCTCCCCAACGAAGTCAACGGGAACCCTCTTCACCACCTGGACGAAGGAGGTAAGGTTTTAATTAGGCATTAATGTCGATGGCACACCAATACCGACAGTGAACAACCTAAACATTTTAGGGGTCAACTTTGATAGCCTGCTCTCCTTCTCCGCGCAAATAACTGCATCTGTCAACAAAGTACAGAACCGCAACTAGGTCCTCAAGTCGCTCGCCGGCAGCACCTGGGGCAAAGACATACAAGGCTGGCAACATACAAGGGAATTAGCCGGCCGGTTCTAAACTATGCTGCGCTAGTTTGGTCGTAGGGGGCTAGTTGGACGCAGCACTCCCGACAGCGACAGGGTGCCTTCTGATTTAGCCTGAGCACCACCTACACAGCGAGGCCCAAATGCTCCCCGCATGGGTGCACAACAAAACGCTCTGTAAGCAGTTTTTGGTGAGCTGCCACAGAAGTGAACACTCTAACTCTCTCCTCCGCTACAACAACAACAACAACATCAATAAACATTCACATACAAAACTAATAGTATAAATAATTTGGCGGCTTAGAAGTATGCCCGAGATACTCTGCAGTACCTGAACCACTCTCCTGAATGAAATCGTTTATGGTGATTTCGTTTCTTCCAAAAAATGTTGCCCATCCCCGGTGCAAAATGTTTTAGATGTTACACGCAACCCTATAAAAGGGCATGTCTTTGCCTTCTTGTTCGTGTCTGGCTCACGCAATTCATAATATTGTTGTTTTAAGCAACTATCTAATTTTCAGGGCAACCATCACCCCTAACAAAGCTTCAAAGGGCAGAGAATGTGCCTTTTTTGTCTTACAAGAGTGTGACATCTTAAGAAACACAAAATTTTCTCACCCTTTTCCTTTATTTTGGAACGGAACACGAAAAGAGAAAGAGGCATCAAAAGGTGAAATTCCTTGTTAGAAACGACATCACCATTAATTTTGGCGTCTGAGAGTTAAAATATTCATCAATACTAAATTTTGGGAGCGATATTATTCCCATTCAGGTAATTTATTAATCAAATCGTTAGCACAACAAGATATTAGGAAAGAAGAGTATCTAAATTCCCACTTCAAGACACAACCAATCAAATGTTCTTTTTGCGGTAAAGTGCGTTTCTGCCTAATAGCGATTCTACAATAGCGCAGTGGCAATGGCAGCGACAGTTTTTAATACGTAGTAACAGTTCGAAAAACTGCCGCTGCCACTGCCACTGCGCTATTGTAGAATCGCTATAAGAATGTTTCTGGTTGTCAGGGCAGGCTTTCTCATCTTTATCTTTGTGCTGAAACTTGTTTCAACCTCTGGCATAATGTCCAGTCACCTACTTGGTATCGAAAATTCATTGGAATTCAGGAACCCTCAAATATGCCTAATCCAACGAATTTAAATTGTTTGCGCATCTTGAAGTGCTGTTAGACGTATCAATGCAAGCGCTTTTGCTTTTTCAGAAAGCAATTGCATGATCGGAGCTTTTTTACTTCCGAGGGGCGAGCTGCAGGGAAAAGTTCTGAAATCGGTTTTTGGCTGTTCACATAGCGAATTTCTGGCAATTTTTCTCGATACTAAAACGCATCCGGGAGCCGCTTTGCCGGTTGTTAGAAATTTCTCTTTTTTATAATAAACTACGTTTTCAATTTGAAGATTAATTTACTTTTTATAACTAAACTGTTAGTGAAGCACGAGCAAGTTGAAATATATTTCCGAAATCGATTTGCGCTCTTTCAGTTGCAGTCACCCCATGCAAGTTTAATTTCTGAAACTGATTTCCGAAAAGTTACAGAAAGATCTTTATGGCTGTTCCCACCAGTGCCAGTGTTGACTTCTTAGCCTGTTCCTCTCCTTCCTGGGCTCTTCCGTGATTGTGCTAGGTCCGATGGCAAGAAAGGGCTCAGGCCCTATTGGCGACAAGGCGGCTACCGTTCTGGCTAGCCGGCTCGCTTCCTCATTGCTAGCATTGTGACTTGGCACCAGTGTTGCCAGAACTTTTTGGACCAACCGGCTAAATTGGCAAAAAAAACCGGCTAAAAACAGCTAAACTGTTTCAGCTAAATTTCACGTTTTATTTAAAAAAATTACAAGTAGAAAGAGAAGTTGCAAATTCAAGCTAGAAAAAATTTTGCCAGCAAGAATTTGAAATTGGGAAAAACATATGACTGTAGCAAAGAAATTGAAACATATTTGAAGAAATTCGGACTAACAAAAAATATGCATGTAGATCCTGTCTTTTGCCCTTGTGAAAAAATTTTAAAAATTCTTTAAAAATTTCTTATGTTTGAAAGGAACCGTGGACACTAGCTGGCCGGGAAACTTGCAAAATCCTGCAAATTTTCGTTATTACCACTTTTGAATATCGGCGTGATGGAGGTATGCTTCCATTCCTCAATAAAAATGCCTGACGATAGCGACTTATTAAAGATACATTTTAAGGGTTCTACTAAGGAAACGCAATTCTTTAACAAAATAGCAGACATCTTCGTCTGTGTGACAAGAATGTTTAAGATTCTTAATACCGTCAATAATATCTTCGTCTGTGAGAATCAGAGAGCCTACATCGAAGGAAGCACACTCCATATTGTTAGTTTCACTATTTGCAATTAGCTCACCAACCCCATCATCTGCTACAAAATTTGAGGCAAAGAAATCTGCAAAAAGGTCAGCTCTCATATAACGAGGCTGCCGTAGCATTCTTATAAAAGACCGAGGTGGGAACATCAGATACACCCTTCATAGACTTAATGTAGTTCCAGAAACATTTTGGATTGGTTTTAATGCTTCTTTCAAAATTGGCAATGTAACCCCTATAGCAGGACTTATTGAGAGTATTAAACTGATCTCTGTAACTAGTATAGGAAACAAAGTGTGTGCTGTCCTTAGTTAGCTTAAACTTTTTAAAGAACTTATTTCTAAGATTCTTAAGACGCTTCAACTCCCTCGTGTGCCAAGGTAGCTTGTAAGACTTTTTGGGATGAACAGGTATATACATTTTACTTAGATTAAAAATAATATTCCTGAATTCATTAAAACAAACAGCAACATCGCCTGACCCAAAAACATCATTCCAATCAATAGAGGAAAAGGTATGGTCAAGAAAGTCAAAGTCACAAGAGCCATAGTTAAAGGAAACCCTTTGCATATCTCTATGAATGCAAAAGTATTCAAAAAACTCAATCTCCAATATTAAAGGAAAATGATGCATATTAGGCGGGAAAATTGCGGTACAGGGCAAATATAATTTAAACTTAATGTTATTGCTAACAAAAATTAAGTCTAAGATCCGATTTAGACTATTAGAAAACCCATTGACTTGTGTTAAATCGATACATAACAAATTATCAACTAAGTAGGACTCGGTATTACTGCTAATATTAGATGGAGTGAAATACATATTGTTGTGAAAGTAGGTCCACGAAATATTGCTAAGTTTAAAGTCCCCTAAAACACATAACTGGTGAGCACTAGTTTCCGATTGTAGAGCAATAATGTTATAGACATGAGTGCAATAAATGCGATGCTCACTGGCTGGAGGAATATAAAATGCGCAGAGGTATAGCAATCCGGAGGCTGCTTTCAGTCGCACACAAAGCTGATCAAGCATGGAATCGGTGCTTGCCCCCTCGCTAGGGCAGGCACCTTGCCGTTGGTGCGGGGGCTTAGCTGAATCGC
>NW_023458563.1:30987584-31005711 GCF_013731165.1 Rhagoletis pomonella
CTAACCCAGCGAATTACAATTTTTTAGGCCTCTTGAAGTGCTGTTTGACGCATCAATGCAAGCGCTTTTGCTACTCATTTTGCTGCCAAATGCGAAATCGAAAGTCTACTTTACTGCGCAAGCAGCCAGAAAGTCCTTTTAGCAGATTTGCAAAAATCACTTTCGAGAATAAAAATTGCTAGATGTAATTGCAAATTTAAATTACGCAAATCACTTTAGAGAAATAATTTTTAACTTCAGAGCGAGTCAGACGTGGCAATGCAATATATTTCTAAAATGCTGTGATATTGAGAAATTTCAGAAAGCAATTGCATGATCGGAGGTTTTTTACTCCCGAAGGGTGAACTGCAGGGAAAAGTTCTGAAATCGGTTTTTGGACGTTGACACAGCGAATTTCTGGCAATCTTTCTCGATACTAAAATGCATCCGTGAGGCGCTTTCCCGGTTGTTTTATGTTTCCAAATATGGAAATAGAATTTCTCTTTCAAAATTTGACAGCGAATTGCGTGGAAAAGTTCGAAATATTGCCACGTCCGATACGCTCTTTATTTGTGCCGCACTAGCAATTTTATTTTTTGCTGCAAGGGCTGTCAAACCAATTGAGTATTGACGTGTGACGCGACTTTTGACCAGTTTTTAATAAATTATAAAAATTTTGCATCACATTAAAAAAAATACTTGCTATTAATTTATATAGATAGATAGATCGAAATAAAGGTATGCACTGCGACCAATAGATCTCTTGTGCCCCCGACCATTTACAATACCTCATCTAATCCTAGAGGAGATCTCCAGGGATTAGCGATTATATAAGTTTTTCACTGAACTCGAGTTGGCCCAGGTGCCTCTCCCGTGTTCTCGCAACCGCCTCCTACAAGGGAAGAAGGTGGAAAGGAGTCTCCTTAGTCACATCGCGGAAACGATACAGGTTGTTTGACCAGATCCCTAGCTTGTACAGGTGACCTCTTAGTCTGCAGTGACGCGTCAGAAAACATGTTATTGTCCTTACCCTCTCTTTGGGGAGGTTTGTTATTGCCCTGTACGTTATAAGGTTGTAGCTTCCCAGTAGGCATTTGGCCTGGTGTAGATCTGCAGCGTTGCGCAAGGTTGATTTCTTAGCCTGTTCGTCTCCCTCCTGAGCTCTTCCTTGATTGTGCTAGGTCCGATCGCAAGGAAGGACTCAGACCCTACAGGTGACGAGGCGGCTGCCGTTCTAGCTAGGTGGTGTCCTTCCTCTTTCCCAGCAACACCTCTGTGACCTGGCACCCAGGTGGCAAGGGTGGTTCTCGATACCAAAGCCACTGCCCCATAAGTAACTATTGGTCTAACTATCATGGTACACGTCCACCTCAGGATCTTGGGACTACGGCCTGAAGCCTTTCCTGCCAGACGTTTACATACCATTAGCGCCCTCGTAGCTTTGGAAGTGATCGCGTCAACGTGCGCCTTCCACAGAAGTGTGGAATCTAGTATTAATCCTAACTACTTGACTTCGATGGCGACGCTGGCGGAGACCGCATTCAAAGTGATGTTCCTCATACGTGGAAGTGTACTTCTTCTAGAAAAGGGGACAATAACTGTTTTAGAGGGGTTGGTGCTCAGGCCTATACCCACGCACCAGCCTCTGGTTAAGCTTAGTCCCCTTTGAACTATATCACGGAGTACTTACGAACTTTCCTCTAGCAATAATCACAATATCATCCGCATAGCCTTGACAACGGATGCCATTGTAGGTGAAAATCCGTAGGAGGTCGTCCGCAACTAGACTCTATAGGAGAGGGGATAAAACCCCTCCCTGTGGACAAAATTTTGTAGTTTTTAGCTGTACCACATTGTCCCCTATGTCGATTTCGTGTTAAGTAGCCTAGCTATCCACCTGCAGATGGTTGCCTGTACATTGTGTTTTTCAAGTTATTTATAGTTAGCGGTTTTACTGCATTTAAAATGCAACATTTAGAACTTATGTTTTCGAAGAGCGTTCATGTTGTCGCATTTAGCAAAGGTACATTTACGCAAGTTCGAAATCGTATGGTTTGACAAACAGCCGTGTTCCAGTCGCTTACTTAGATCCGTATCTATCACGATCAATTCGCACGGAGAAGATAATATGCTAAAGACCCTACTGAAAAGGAAAAAAGGAATTTTAGGCACAAAAATCAATACAAAAACTTTAATATATAATGTATATATTCATTTCTCGGTGCTGTCAATTAAAGTTGCCTTAATTAATTATGAAACAAAACAAACAGAGTTGATCACTAATTGATCCAGATTTCTATCAGGATCACATCGATGTTGAATTTTCGCGACTTTTTTTATTCAAATAATGGAAAATGATAAATGAAATCTCTATCGGCGATCACTGAAACCTAGAAACTGTATACCCGAAAAAGCAATGTTGCCACTTTTCTTATTAAATCCTGTCCGAGTTGTGGAATGTTTTGGGGATCACAGAGTTGCTTTTAGCATTTAGATTCTTAATGCAGAAATTGATTGCATTTAGGTGACGAATTATGTTTGGATAAATGTGCACTTAGAGTAACATTTAGAGCTAAATGCGCTAAATGTGCTTTTACGTGTAAGTAAAAACAATTCATTAGACTTATTGAATACTCAGCCCAGTAATTAATTTACTCTCCTGATAATTAATTACTCTCCTGATATGAACAATTTGAAAATTAAAGCGCTAGAGACTACAGTGGTTGCTTTGCGTGCATTTTAGTATTTTTAACATGATTTTCAGGACTGTAATTTTGTTATAAGCACAAAAATGTTTGGTTACATAGTTTTTTTTTTTAATTCTTTTATTTATTGAATCTGCCCTGCCTAAGAGCCTAACAATAAGTTTTCAAATCTTAATCTATTCACTTAATTTACATCCCCTAGTTGGGATGAGTATTTTCTTAACTGGCCCTAAGAAAAGATTACGACTGGGCTGGTAAGTCATTCCTACGTAGTCTTGAGGTCCTGTTGACACGCAATAAAGATCTTACTAAATGATTTGGGTGCGCTAAAAGCTTCGATAGATATTTCGTCTTCCGTTGTTCTATTTCGGTTCGTACTTCTGGTATTCTTAAGTCGCGGTGAATGTTCTCATTTCGCATATACCAAGGAGCTCCGGTGATTGTTCGAAGGATTTTAGATTGCGCACGACGAAGGATTTCAATGTTGCTGCTGCTCGCGTTTCCCCATAACTCACATCCATAGGTCCATATCGGTTTTAAAACTGTATTGTAAATAAGCACTTTATACTCCAGACTCAGGGGTGAGCGAGAGTTAATAAGCCAGTGGAGAGAATTAGCCTTCAGCTTGAGATGAGTCCTTTTAGCCACTATGTGGTTTCGCCAAGTAAGTCGCCTGTCCAGGTGGACCCCTAGGTAAGTGACATGATTGCTTTGTGGTATTTGTACGTTGTTTAAAGTCAAGGGCGGACAGTTACTCTTATTCAGTGTAAATGTAACTTGCTTACATTTTTGCTCGTTAACCTTTATTCGCCAGTTTGCGAGCCAATTGGCAACAGCTTCCATATGATTGCCTAGGAGCACAGTTGCTTGTAGAGGACACATGGCAGTGTCATCGGCAAAAGTGGACATTATCAGGCGGTCGTTTGTAGGAATATCCGCGGTGTATAAGACATACAACATCGGGCCAAGGACACTGCCTTGTGGCACTCCAGCTTCGATTGCATGGGCTTCAGAAATGGTGGTGTTACATCGAACTGCAAACTTTCGATTATAAAGGTATGAATTAAGCAGTTTGTGTGTGCTTTGTGAGAGTAGCATTTGTATTTTATACATAAGACCATCTAGCCAGACGCGGTCAAATGCCTGGGCGACGTCAAGAAATATTGCAGCGCAATATTCCCTCTTTTCAAACGCTGTTCGGATTTCGGTTGTTATGCGATTTACCTGCTCGATTGTTCCATGTTTTTCCCTGAAGCCAAATTGGTGAAGTGGTATTATATTGCGGGCTTGCAGATGTGGGGAGATGCGCAGCATAAGAAGTTTTTCGAATAATTTCGACATACGTGGTAGCAGGCTGATGGGCCTATATGAAGATGGCTGCGTTTTGTCCTTTCCGGGCTTTGGTATCATCACAATAGTCGACTTTTTCCATTGGTGAGGGAAATGACAATGTTTAGTGATTGCGTTAAATAGCATACAGATGCAAAGTACAGCACAATTTGGTAGCTCAATAATCATTTTTGGGGTTATTAAGTCGTGCCCTGGGGCCTTATTTGGTTGCAGTTGATCCTTAATTACTTTTGAAATTTCTTCAGGTACAAATTTCAGCGGCTCACATTTTGACACATTGGGTACGGGTGGAAGTTGAAAATCATTAGTTGCGGGGTTTGGCCTAAAAACATTTTTTAGATGAGAATAAAAGGTGTTTGCTTTTTCTGCGTCACTCCGAGCCCATTTGCCATTGTGGTCCCGTACTGGCATTTCAGTCTCTATTGGCGCATTTAGCTTGTGGTGTGCTTTCCATAACGAGTGCTTTGTGCTAGTCGGTGAGAGCTTTTGGATGTACCGGTACTGTGCGTACTGTTCCTCGTTCTTGAGGGCTCTCGTCAGTGCATGTGTGGCCGCCTTGAGCAGTTGTTTTAATGCTGGTGATCTATGAGTCTGCCATATCCGTCGTAGGCGTCGTTTTTCCAAGACAAGCATTTCAATTTTCCTATTGGTTCAATTATATTTTTTAATTTGCACATAACCTTTCTGGGGTGTGGAAATGCTAGCGGCTGCTCTAAGTGTAGATTCAAGAGCGGCTATGGAGTTTTTAATATCGGTCGGCGTATCTAAATTTGGATCGAGGTCTATATGCGCACTGATATATTTTTTATACTTTAACCAATTTGTAGCCCTTGCCGTGAGCATATAGGGTGAATCTTTTTCTTGCGGCTGATGCCACAAGGTGAAAAGTACAGGTGAGCGGTCTGATGAGAGATCTGCAACTGATTTTGTACTAATAAGGCCGCGGGGAATTTTCCTTGTCACCGCAGTCAATCAAATCCGGCAACTTTTGCGGGTCTGCCGGCCAATATGTAGGCTTTCCAGAAGAAGCGTAATCGAGTTTGTTTCTTCTACATATAAGCGCGTTATATAATTGCTTGCCTTTAGGGTTGGACAAGCGTGAGCCCCAGTGAGGGTGCTTCGCATTATAATCACCTGCAGCAAGGAAGCGCTCTCCCAGCGAACTGAAGAAATCCATAAACTGTTTTTCTGTTATCGTGAAAAGTGGGGGACAATAAACCGCGGACAGCGTAATATCACCTAGCTTTGTTTGTAAGCATATTGATGTTGCTTGCAGATAATTCTCGGCAATTCCAGTCAAATGATGGTGTTTAATCCGGTTTCTGACTAAAATACCAGTTCCGCCATGCGCCTTTCCATCTGGATGATTCGTGCAATAGAAGTATATCCCGAAATGTCAAAATTATATCTATTAGTTAGGTGTGTTTCAGCAAGGAGCATTAGATCAATTTCCTTGTCCTAAAGAAATTTTGACAGCTCTAGTTTGTGGCGAGGAATGCCATTTGCATTCCAGAGGGCTATTTTAAGTAAGGTCATTATCTTGTTTGCAGAGTAGCAAGCAGGTTGAGCAGCGTATTTTGATTTCGCATGAGTTCTTGCATTGTGTTTTGCATGAAAGTCATGAAATTCATCATACTTTGTTGCATCGACGCTATCATAGCTTCGATATTGGATTGTTTACCATATTGTGCATGGGGATGCTGTTCTTGCGGCGCAACTTGGGGTGCAGTTTTTGTAGGGGCACGGTTTTCTAAGCCTGATTTTAAGGCACTTGCAAACGAGACGCCATTGACGGTGTTTGATAGAACTGTTGGCGACGTGGCTCTTTTGGCGAAGAAGACGTCAGGATTCGTTTGGGAGGGTACAAAGGCATTGGGTACATTATGAGTACGTATGGAAGCCACGCGTTGGTTGATCCGGTTTTTTAACTCCTTATAGACTGGACAGCATCTGTAGTGTGCTGTGATTTCCACCGCAGTTACCACATTTTTTTGCTCGCGGGTCTTCTTTGTTTGATGTGCAAGTGGCAGAGACATGTAGCTCTCCACAAGCTACGCACACTGAGCGAAGCGTGCAGAAAGACCTAGTATGACCCATTCCCACGACAGCCGGTTCTACGTACCGGAATGACTCGGGTTTCACCCGACCAAGGGCTGTTGTTTCGGCGATCTAACCCCGCCTAGATCGGCGATACCCACCAATCATTATCCGTCCATGGAGCAATACCTTGCAGCCGGATTGCTCCGCATCCTTCTTCTCCGGGTTAGGTGCAACTCCTGCAACGGATGGTGCCACCTAAGAACCTGCTCTGGCCTTAGGTATCACCGGGAGTGGACCACAAACTTTGTGGCTCCGTTGCTCAAGCCAAATGGCACAATCAGCCTCCACGGCTACCCACTCGCGTAATGCACGGGTGCGACCCAGCACCCGAAGAGCCTGCACGGCCCCCAGAAGCTCCCCTGAGCAACAGCAAACCTCCCAACACACCCCACCCACACAACCTACCGACCGGTCCCACTCGCGACCAGCAGCTACTGGTTGCCCACACCATCTGCTCCGTGTGCCAGAACAGAATATACCGGAATGTAACATCAGTCAAATGCAACACATGCCTTGGCTGGTGCCACTTCCGGCTATGTTCTGGTCTACGCACCACTCGCGAGTGGACTACAAACTACAGCGCCCCTTGCTGTAGTGCACCGCCGGCGCAGACAACGCCTATATCGCAGCCACCTACCATCAGGCTGCAACAGCAACTGCGTCAGGCACAACAGGCCCAAGGTAGGCCCCACACTTCTACACCCCCCCGTATCGCGACCAGCCTCCCAAGGCATATGAACGTACTCCAACTCAACTGCAACGGACTCCAGAGCAAGATTGAGGAGATAGCAGTCTTCATGGGTCGGCACGGCATATTGATAGCTGCGGTCCAAGAAATGAAGTTGCACAGCAACTCGACTCTGTTGGGTTGCGCCGCCTACAATGTGCTCCGTAAAGATCGCGAGCGAGATAATGGTGGAGGACTAGCGTTCATTCTATACCACACAGTGCAGTATCGGCTAATCGAAGAAGACATCGACCCAAGGGACACTACCCTAGAATGTCGGGGCATAGCTGTCCGGTCAGGCGATGTCGAGCTCGAAATATTTAACGTGTACATACCCCCTGTCACCTGCTGCCCGGCTGGATATCTCCCTGACATAGGTGCGCTACTCAGAGGCGAAAACCGATTGGTAGTAGGTGACTTCAATACGCACCACGATCTTTGGCACTCAAGCCTGGCCAATGATCGGAGGGGAAACAGTTTGGCTGAGCAGATAGACGATTCGACATTCTGCACCATGAACGACGACGCCCCCACCAGGATTGTGGGCAGCTGCAGCAGCTCGCCAGACCTAACAATTGCTAGCGCTGGTCTGATAAATAGCATATCATGGCGACCTATGCTAACGTTAGCATCAGACCATCTGCCCATAATCATCTCGATCAATAAGCCCACCGACATTGCTCCCGCGGATCACCGAACCTACACCAACTTCAACAAAGCTAATTGGAACGGCTTCGCGGAAGTTACCGAGAGCAGCTTCGCCGCCCTCCCCACACCCACAGACGTACATGCTGGCGAACGCCAGTTCCCCAGGGTAGTCACAGCCGCAGCAGCTCGCTTCATACCGTCCGGACGTATCGCGGAAGTCCGCCAAAATTTCCCGGCTGAAGCAGCTGTACTAGCAAATGAGCGTGACCACCTACGCCAGGTCGACCCCGGGGACCCTCGCTTGAGGGAACTTAATTTGGAGATTCGGCAACTGGTAAATCAACACAAGCGGACAAAGTGGGAAGAGCACTTGAAGGCCTGTAACTTCACCTCTGGTGTGAGTAAGCTCTGGTCAACCGTGAGGTCCTTGTCCAACCCGACGAAGCGTGATGACAGAGTGGAAATTTCATTCGAAGGTCACGCCTCATCGGACCCGAAGAAATGCGCGAACTATTTCAGTCGGCAATTCACACTGCATCCTTCGGTAGACAAGGCCAAACGTCGAGTGACCAGGAGGCTGCACAAACTGCCCAAAAACAATGCACCACTTGTTTTCACCAGCGGTGAAGTGAAGGGGGCCATCGGGAAGGCGAAAGCCTCCAAAGCCATTGGACCCGACGGAATTTGTATTCTGATGTTGAAACATTTGGGGCCTGTGGGGGTAGCATACCTCACGGAGGTCCTCAATTTGTCTATGACCACCCTCATCATTCCTGATGTGTGGAAATCAGGGAGAGTGGTCCCACTGCTGAAACCGGGGAAGCCCGCCAACAGAGGAGACTCTTATCGCCCGATAACGCTCCTTTCCCCGGTCGCGAAGACACTTGAGGCCCTGCTGCTCCCATACTTCACCTGCCACCTAACCCCAGCGAAACATCAGCATGGTTTCCGTAAAGCGCACAGCACAACAACAGCACTTAACGCCATAAACACCCAGATAACTCGTGGCCTAAATCGAAACCGCCCCTGTGAGAGAACTGTCCTAGTAGCGCTGGACTTGTCAAAGGCGTTTGACACCGTCTGCCATTCCACGCTGCTAGAAGACATTGAGGCCTCCTCTCTCCCACAGGGACTGAAGCGATGGTCGGCGAATTATATGAGTGGTCGACAATCATCAGTAATCTTCAGAGATCAAACCTCGAGACCAAGAAGAATAAAACAAGGGGTTCCACAAGGTGGTGTTCTCTCCCCCTTACTTTTTAACTTCTACATCTCGAAACTCCCCCAGCCACCTGAAGGAGTTTCCCTGATCTCGTACGCTGATGATTGTTCGATTTTGGCGTCTGGGAATGGAATTGGCTTGAATTAGGCATTCACGTCGACGGCACACCTATACCGACGGTGAACAACCCGAAAATTTTAGGGGTTACCTTTGATAGCCTGCTCTCTTTCTCCGCGCACACAACCGCAGTTGTCAACAAAGTACAGAGCCGCAACAAGGTCCTCAAGTCGCTCGCCGGCAGCACTTGGAGCAAAGACAAAGAAACGTTGCTGGCAACATACAAGGCAATTGGCCGGCCGGTTCTAAATTATGCTGCGCCAGTTTGGTCGCCGGGGACTAGTTGGACGCAGTGGACGAAGCTACAGACTTGTCAGAACGCCGCACTCCGGACAGCGACTGGGTGCCTTCTGATGACGCCTGAGCATCACCTACACAGTGAGGCCCAAGTGCTCCCCGTAAGGGAACACAACAAGATGCTCTGTAAGCAGTTTCTTGTGGGGTGCCACAGAAGTGAACACCCCAACAGACCACTGCTGGAGGAGGAGCCTCCGCCCAGGCACGTCAGGGGGCACCTATTCATGTACAAGGACGCAGTCCAGACCCACACAGACCAACCACTGGACCCAATGACGTTCAGACGAGCGATCAACGACATTCATAGGGAGTCTGTCTCCACCTACCTCGACTCCCGGCCTAGGAATGTCGTTATCGGAGCCCAATCACCACCTGTGGAAGAGACGGAGCTTCAATTACCAAGAGAGACCCGCGTTACCCTGGCTCAGTTACGGTCTGGATATTGTAGCCGCCTAAACAGCTACCTGTCCAGACTAGACCCAAACATCCCAAATGAGTGCCCGGCATGTGGAGACTCCCCCCACGACACCAACCACCTCTTCACATGCCAGCTCAATCCGACTCAACTAACACCCCTCTCCCTTTGGTCCGCCCCCATAGAAACAGCTCGTTTCCTGTACCTACCGTTAGTTGAGCTTGACGATAATGATTAAAAGTTGACCCGAAACAGGCGGGGCTTAGTAGTGCCGCTACAACAACAACAACACCTAGTATGACCATAATCCTGGCAGTTGGTGCATTGTACAGGGCCATTTCTCTTATGCGGTTCTTCCACAGTTATCCTACGATGCAGCAGATATTGTAATTTATAAATTGGATGCACATCGTTTTTGTCCAGAGGTTTGTTTTCAGGCTCGAGCTCAACTTTAAACATAGGTTGAGGGATTTTGTTCCTATTAAAAATATTCACAGCAGCTTTTGGATTGAAACCTTGTTCTTTAAGTGCTTCCAAAACTTCCACAGCTTCAACGCTTGGTTCGATACCTGTAATTACAATTTGTAGACCTTTTGCACTTTTAAGTTGGTATGTATAAAATTTTGTGTTTGTGTTATTCAGGTATTTGGACACTGTTCGAAAATCCTGTTCGAAATAAATATGTACTTTAGTTTCGCGAATATTTCCCTTAGATAGTGGGATAATATGAAACTTATTACTACCGATTAGCTGTGTGAATTTTTTTACAAGAGCGCTTGGATTCTCTTCTCTTATAAAAATGGGCGGAGGTTTGGCATTAGTAGCTTTTGCAGCACCTTCAGAAATTTTGCTATTCACATCATCGGCATTGTCACTTAGCAGTGCAAATCTATTCGTACTGACTTGCTGAGTTGAGGTAAGGCGGTTTATTTTTGTCTTACTGCCCGTTGAATTTTGCGGACTAGGTTTTCTTTTTATTGTAACATAGCGGTCCATTCCAGTCTGTATGGCCGCATTTTTAGTTGTTTCGTTTTTCAACTTTTCTTGCGCTTTACCTTTGTTGCCAGTGCTTGCACTCAAGTTAATTTGTGCTTGTGCAGCAAGAATAGGCCGGGCTGTTGACACCGCTGTGCAGTCGGCAGGTACCGGTGTGTTTGTTGTTGTTATTGGCGCGATAGAGGTAGTAAAACACGTCACTGTACTAGTTGTTGTCGCCGCTATATTTGGGGATATGTTATCGCTTACCGAATTTGATGTAAGCGTTGGGCGTGAAATGTGATACGGCACAGGTGAAGCGCACTCTTCACTCCAAGACATCGGAGTCGTCAATGGTAAGTTTGGAGGGCAAGTCCGCTGACCTGAATCTTGAGGGGGTTTGAGGGTGGTCGATGGATTGGGCTTTGCGCTTTCGCTGTCACTCTGGGACCGAATAGAGAAATATGCGTTGTTGCATTGAACTGAAAGCCGGCGCTCATTTTGCTCGCGTTGCTTCTGAGCTCGGATTTCAGCTTGACTCATCGCTTTCTGTTTTCATTTGGTTTGTTTGTTTATTTTATTTTATTTTTTTTGTTTTTCTTGTTTTATTAAATTAGCACAATATTTAATGACTACGGAGCGAACTTAAAAACACGTCCGCACTCTTCGACTGCCAAATCAATATACAATTACATAGTTGAAAGTAGAATTTTCTGCATTCACCGTGCTAACAGACAAAAAGTAGAATCGTTTCCACGACAATCCGGTCAACGTAACAGGAATGGCACAGATTTATATCAAGCCAAGGACTGTCACTCCAGCAACACTCCCCAAAGCTCTTTCGGAATTTTTATGTTGTTACAACAACCAAAGGTAATGTCGGAGCGTTTGATTTTCGGAAATAAAAAATGTTTTTGAAAGTCACTTTATATGCAATGTGTAAAGTAGCTGTTAGACGTGGTAATTGCAAATCTTTTGAGAAGTCTGTCACACTCAATAATATCCAAAAGCGATTGCAGGAGCAGTTAAACCTTCGATGCGAAAATACGTTCGAAAGGCGTTTAAATTTTCGAGAAACAAACATTCTGATAGAATTTTTGTCTGTTTACACATTGAAAGCAGAAAATTGCATTTTCAATTCTGTTACCAGACTTTTTTTGCTTATAACAAAATTAATGACCGGAAAAATATACTAAAAACGTTTAAATGCGCACAAAACTGCAACAAAATGGCGAATGCATTAATATTTAAATACTTCAGAAACCGCGTCACACGGAGACACACGGGGAGCGACACTCGATTAGTTTGGCAGAAGTACGGTACTGGTAGCGACGGCTAGTAGACCAGCAACTAGACAACAGCCGCCACACATAGTAGCCACGTGGTCAAAGTGCCACTTAAATACATAGCCGTTTGTTCGATTCATGTTGGATGAAACGCAGTAGTACACGATGCGGACAGTTCAGAGTTTCATTATAATCTTTAACCTAAAAGAGCTAACCAATAGGAAGGATTTTAATAAAAAATTTGTCTCTTTCTAAAAAAAATCCAAAAATTCGATATGCTAAAAAGCTTGGAACTCCTAGTACCATGGAAAACTGGTTTTTATTTTGGCTTTCCTAATCTATTCACCGCAATTCGTTGGGCTATCCGTTTTTTGCACCTACTACTTAATCTGTTAGTACTATTATCCGACATTTGTTTATTGAAATAAAATGCTGAATGAATTCGGATATAATTTACAGCTTTTATACGCTAAAAATTTAATTCTACTTTATTATCTATTGCTTCGCTTGAAACATCTTGGACTGTTCCTTTATTATTATCAAGATTTATCAAACGTTAGATAACTTAAAATATCTTGGACAATTTCTTATTTTTATCAAGAATTTTAAGCATTTGTGTTTGAGGAAAGAACTTGTTAGCTAAATACACGGAGTAGCAAAACAGGGACGACAATACAAAATGTGAATTTCTTTCGATATATTTGTAATATTCTAAGACTTTTTTGTAGGTCAGATTCGGGTTTCGTATAAACCATGTTTATTTCATCAGAAGAACATATAAATAATAAATAAAACAAACGGATAAACAAAGTTGCAAAAAACGTAGCAGCTGGATTGCACCAGATAGAAAAGTTTACCATTTGCTTGACTTTTAATAAATTTGGTCATCTCGGGATAATTTCGCACAGCTTATGGATGAAATCTTTCACAACGCCTTGCCAAAGGGCTTGCAGTCCGTGGCATTTTTCTACACTTTGATAAGTTTCTGGTCGGATTCATACCTCAACTTTGTGCAACTCAGTACATGATTATAAAAACTTAGGATTTATAGTCCTGTTTAAATTAATAAAAGCCTGCAAAAAATATTCACAGAAATTGCTAAATTCATTGAAAATGTTCATTTATTGTAATCTTACTTTTGCCATCGACTTTTACCACGGTTCTTACACTTGAAGGCGTAACACGGGCCCAAATCAATAAACATGCACATACAAATCTAATCGTTAAAGTAATTTATTATTATTTAGCAGTATGCCCGAGAAACTTCCGCAGTACCTGAACGACTCTCCTGATTGAAATCGTTTAATTTTAGCCTCTACGAGTTAAAATATTAATCAATATTAAATATTGCGGAGATATTATTCCCATTCAATTAATTTATTAATCAAACTCTAAGTACAATAAGATCAAAAGAAAGAACATCTGAGTTCTCACTTCAAGACACTACCAATCAAATGTTCTTTTCGCGGAAAAGTGCGTTTCTGTCTAAGAATGTTTCTGGTTGTCAGGGCAGGCTTTCTCATCTTAAGCTTTGCTTTGAAAATGGCTTGTTTCAACCTCTGACATAATGTTCAGTCAATTACTTTGTGCTGGAAAAGAAGTAACAACAACAGCACTTAATGCCATAAATACCCAGATAACTCGTGTCCTTAACCGAAACCGCCCCTGTGAGAGAACCATTCTAGTAGCGCTGGACCTGTCTAAGTCGTTCGCCACTGTCAGCCATTCAACGCTACTAGAAGACATAGAGGCCTCTGATTAGCTGAGGGAGAGCGGGATACCAGGTTTAGAGTTGTGGTCGAGTTAGAGTAGTAGAGGAGGTAAGGATTACCTTTGCGAGTGGTTATGTATCGAGCTCAATGAGCCCGTATGGTGTATAGGTGCACATCAAGCCAACCACGCACTCCATATGCCTGCTATTCGACAGAGAGAGAGAGAGTGAGATATGCGGGCAGGCTGAGGAAGCGGTAGCGCAAGATGTGACTCTTTTACCATGTGTTAATTGGGGGACTCCATTGGTGGAGTCATGCTCTAGCTGCAGTAGGCTGCTGTGCAATGAGCTGGGATTTATTCAGGGATGCATTTATGCAGAGCCCCAGTGTGGCTTGTAAGCCGTAGCTTACTACCATACCAAAAATACCCCGGGAGTGGAGTGAGAGTGATACTTAAAGCATCATGTGATAGCCAAGCTGGTGTAGCGTTGACCATGGCTGGAAATGCTACCGACTTATCACTTCACTAAATACAGCGAAGAGATATTAGAGAATTGCATAAAAAATGCATACCCAATTAAGAACGAGCGAATTACTTTTAAACACAAGTGCGTGTGTTTGTTCGCTGCATTTGGCGGGAGTGCAATACAAGTGCGTGTGTGTGTTGGTTGCACTTGGCACGGGAAATGCAATATAAATGAGTGTGGGTGTTCGCTGTTTATTGTTTATGCGGGAAATGCATAAGTCGCTTAAACAGCCTCCTCTCTCCCACAGGGACTCAAAGGGTGATCGGCGAATTATCTGAGTGGTCGTCACTCGTCAGTAACTTTTAGAGACAAATCGAGCAAACCGAGGAAAATAAAACACAGGGTGAAGTCCTTTCCCCAATACTGTTTAACTTTTACATTTCAAAGCTCACTCAACCACCAGAGGGAGTCTCGATTGTCTCTTATGCTGACGATTGTTCGATCATGGTGCCTGCCTGGGAATGGAATTGATGACTTGCGCTCGAAAGTAAACGGTTATCTCGCCGAGCTTTCGCGCTTCTTCACTGCACGGAGCCTAACCCTCTCCCTTACAAAATCCTCAGCCAAACTTTTTACCACCTGGACGAAAGAGGTCAGAATAAAACTGGGAATTCACGACGCTGACGAACCAATTCCAACGGTGAACAACCCGAAGTTACTCGGAGTAACCTTCGACCTTCGAGTACAAAGCCGCAACAAGGTCCTCAAGTCGCTAGCCGGCAGCACCTGGGGCAAAGACAAAGAAACGTTGCTGGCAACGTGAAAGGCAATTGGCCGGCCGGTTCTGAACTATGCAGCGCCCGCGTGGTCACCGGGGACTACTAGGACGCAGTGGATGAAGCTGCAGACTTGCCAAAACACGGCACTCAGGACAGCGACAGGATGCCTTTTGATGTCACCGCAACACCACTTGCACGACGAGGCCCACATGCTCCCCGTTAAGGGGGCAAGCAGTTCCTAGTTGGGAGCCACAGACGTGATCACCCAAACAGACTACTCCTTGCAGAAGAACCTTCGCCCAGGGAATTCAGGAGGCATCTCTACGAACTGATGGACGAAGTCTAGAGGTTCATCAAACAACCTCTTGACTCGACAGCTTGTCGACAGGCCTTGAACGGCATTCACAGAGAGGCAGTATCGAGTTACGTAGACTCTCGACCCGTGAATGCCGTTCTGGGCACACAATCACCAGACGTGGACGAGACAGAACTTCGTCTGCCTCGGGAGACTCGGACCGCAACAGCCCAACTACGCTCTGGTTACTGCAGCAGGTTGAACTCGTACCTGAGCAGATTAAACGTGGATGTTCTAAACGAATGCCCTGCATGCGAAGAGTCGCCCCATGACTCACAGCATCTCTTCGCATGATCACTGAATCCCACCCTACTAACGCCGCTGTCCCTATGGACAGACCCCGTCGAGGCTGCACGCTTCCTGGGGCTACCGCTAGTAGAACTTGACGACAACGATTGAGGGACTAACCGATCTGGGCGGGGTCGTTGTAGCCGCTACAACAACAACATTAACATACCATTAGCGCCCTCGCAGCTTTGGAAGTAATCGCGTCAACGTGCGCCTTCCACAGAAGTCTGGAATCTAGTATTAATCCCAGTCTAGTCCTAATCTAGTACTTGACTTCGATGGCGACGCTGGCTGTGACCGTGTGTTTTTGAAAATAATATTCGGGCCTATTATGATTTTTGACGTCGTCGTGGGCTTTTTTGATGAAAAAATTACATAGACCTCGACAACCATAAAAGGCGGATTATGTTCTTTGTAATTTTTTTTTAATATTGATTACTGTACACTAGACCATGACTCCCCATAAAAAAACAGTACTGTTTTTCCACTGGAATTATAAAATCTATTATATTTCAAGACTTGCGCCAAAATATCTCGGAAAAATATTAAGATTTACGTGACCTGGGCCGATTTGAAAATACCTCCAAAAATTGAGTTTTTTATTAATAAAAACATTTTTTTTTAAATATTTTACCTCAGATGACTAAACAGTTTAAGCTTACAACATTTGCATAAAGATATTTAAAAAAAAATCTTTCCACGGAATCGTAATAATGAGATTTTTGATGCCGTTTTTTAACTTTTTTCAAAGAATGGTTTCAAAAAAACTTGCATAACACAGCCAAAGCCTTACCAATTTAGACTTGAGAGGCAAGGTATTTTCTCACCCTTTTAATTTCTTTGCGAATAAGCTTATTCAAAGTATGACAGTAAGATAAACAAGTGTCATTCCATGTTGAATTAAGACGTGTTGGTATTTGATAAAGAATAAGTTGGGACGTGAATGAGTATTTTTGTAAAGAAATAAAAAGGGTAAGAAAATACCTTTCCACTGATACCTCACAAGTCTATATAGGTAAAGTTTTGGAGCGGTTATTCAAGTTTTTCTTACACAAATCTTTGAAAAAGGTTAAAAAACAGCAAAAATCTCATTATTATGATTCTGTTCATACAAAGTTTTAATATCTTTATGAAGATTTTTTAAGCTTAAACTTTTTTTCGTCAGAGGGGATTTTTTCCAAAAAATCTTTTAAGAAACTATTTTTATTCATAAAAAAAACCGGTTTCTCAAGCAAAACAAAATACATGGTAGGGTTGTGTTTGCTCTAGTGCTATTACCGGTTTAATATGCCTTGGCTTAGTCCCCTTTGAACTATATCACGGAGTACTCACGAATTTTCCTCTAGCAATAATCACAATATCATCCGCATAGCCTTGACAACGGATACCATTGTCGGTGAAAATCCGTAGGAGGTCGTCCACAAGTACGCTCCATAGGAGAGGGTATAAAACTCCTCCCTGCGGGCAAAATTTTGTAGTTTTTAGCTGTACCACATTGACTGCGATGTCGGTTTCGTGTTAAGTAGCCTAGCTATCCACCTGCAGATGGTTGCCTGTACGTGGTGCTTTTATAAATCCGAAAGTGAGTTTGTTTGTTTGCTATGCTTTCACGCTTTAACTACTTAACCGATCATCATGAAATTTTGTACACTGTTGTCATTTAGCCCAACTTAAAATATAGGATAAATTTAATCTCGATTAGACAAGGGGCGTAGCACCTGCCATACAAACGGAATTTTATATACTGCATTTCTCGAGAAATATTTTTGATACATTCCTGGAACTTGGTATGGAGATATATAAAATCATTATCTACTCATGGATGAGAGCCGCCACCTTTTAAAAAATCAAATTCAACTGTAATTTAGGAAGATATTTATTTAAAAATTATATTAAAAAATAGATGTCAAGAGGCTTAAAAAAGCTGTAGTTCGAATATATTTTGAAAAGGGTTTCCACCTGTTTGAAAAGTAAAATTTAAATTAATTTTACGCAAGCTTTCTCAAGAATTAAAATTTGGTTGTCTAACGAAATTTTGTTAAGAAACCTTTAGTTTAAAAGTTTTGCATAATATTTAAGTCTTTCGCAAGGGTTGCCACCTTTTTAAAAATTAAATTCAATTATTCCAAATTAAATATTACAGTAAAAGACGCGCAATGGTTCTGGCGGTTGATTTATCGGTGGTGATTTGAAATTTACCCCTGCATAACTCAGCCCTGGTGTCTCGGAATGAAGCTTTAACGCATAACAATACTGGCAAATCACATCCATTGGGCCAATTGTAACACACAAGAGTTCGATATACTCATTGGTTCCACAGGTCGATTTACTCTGACATCCACGGCACCTATTCTAACTTGGCGATTATTCGTAACGACTCCAGCGCCACTTGGCAGCCTTTTGTGGCAATAGTATTGCCAATACATATTTTGAATATTAGCCAGAGTGGCTCATAAATAAGATTTTTAGTAATAGCTTAACTCCAGCGCCAACTTGCGGGTGAAATCGTGAACTTCACTCACCATTTTTCTCCATGACTATAAGATTGATTTCATATATTGCCGTACCAAGTTCGGTATTCTACCATGAGCACCGAGTAAGAAGAAATCGGTTTGTATAGGAGGGGCCGCGCCCCCTTATATATATCGAAATTTTGTAAGCCTATAACCATCCTTGGGACGTCTGAAGCAGGTGTCCGAAATTTC
>NW_023458563.1:31005721-31023160 GCF_013731165.1 Rhagoletis pomonella
ACCGTTGCTCCGCTGTTGCCGAGAGTCACCCGCTGTGCCGCCGCCGCTGCTCAACCGTTGCTCCGCTGTTGCCGAGAATCACCCGCCGTGCTCCTAGCGCTCTCACCGTTGCTCAAGCGTTGCCTCGCTGTTGCCGAGAGCCACCCGCCGTGCCGCTAGCGATCTCACCGTTGCTGCGCTACTCCTGAGAGGCAACCGCCGTGCTGCTAGCGCTCTCGCCATCATCCGCTCCGACCCGACCGCACGACCACAACGAACGTCACCTCTCTCTCGCTCTCCCTCTCTTTGGACATAAGGTTGCTAGCACTGTAGTCGTAGCGCCGTGTGTGTGTGTGTGTTCGAAGTAAATACACTAAAATAGTGTGTTTTATTTGGTGGGAGTTAGTGGGACCTTCGCCGGACTCTGGATCGGCTGAGTTCACCGATTTAATTTTTGTTAGCTCTAACATAGATTTTAGTATACCGCAACCTGCTTCTTCTATCTCTCCGCCGAACATGCATCACGTGGCTGTATTATTTGAGATGCAATTCACTGAATTTTTTTTACTTACCTCCTACCAACGATAAAGCTACTTTCAACTCCGCTCGTTGCGACTTTAATCTCTTAGACTCAGCAATTAGTGAGTTTGATTGGCAAGTTTGTTTGGCGATAACGAAGTAGCAGGTTGCTTTGACATTTTCAAGTCTAATATTGCTAAGCTGTGCATTGAATATGTTCCAACTTCCAGTAGCAAAAATTATAAGGTACCATGGTCTTCCAATGAGCTAAGATGGCTAAAGAATTTGCGAAATAAGTTTAAAAAAAATTTAAGTCTACCAAGGAGCAGCGCTTTTATGACTTATTTGTGTCCTATAAAAATGAGTTCAAGGAGTTTAACAAAGTGCTGTACAAAAGGTATATTCTATGAACTGGAGGTAAGGGATAATCCGAAAATTTTTTGACGCTACATTAATTCCAAAAGAAAATCATCAAGCATACCCAAGAGTTTTTTATAAGGAATTCACTGCCACCTCAGTGAAACACGGCCGATTTGTTTGGTGATTTTTTTTTTTTGTCTAATTTCGCTTCGGACGAAGAAGTCTCCGACGATGATTTAGGTCGTATTCGACGGAACCTTTCCTCTACCACGTCTTCTCCCTTTGACTTAGAAGCTCTCGTTCTTTCCGATGAGGACATAATTAAAGGGATAAGATACATAAAAAATTCTTCGCACACTGATGCTGGTGGTCTCTCGGCAATTCTATTTAAGAGTTGTGATTCGTTGGTGGAACCGCTGAAATTATAATTCAACAAATCTTTATCATCTGGAATTTTTATCGATGATTGGAAGCGATCTTCTATCACCCCAATATTTAAGAGCGGTAGTATGAATAGTATTTCTAACTACAGACCGATCTCAAAACTATCAACCGTTGCCAAACTGTTTGAAGCTATCGTTATTGAGAAACTTTACTTTGTGCTTTGGCTTTCATTCAAATTTTTTAAAGTGGACTAAATCCTACTTGCACAACAGGATAAGTACGGTTGTCGTAGTTGGTTTGGCTTCGAACCCTTTTGTTCCTATCACAGGTGTACCTCAGGGTAGCATATTAGGACTTCTATTCTTTAACCTGTTCATTAACGATATCTCTTCCGTGTTTTTCATCTTCTAAGTTTCTGCTTTATCTTTATGCGGATAACTTGAGTAAGGTAGAGATTGGATGCACCAATGACGCTACAGTCTTCAACTGGAGCTTAATGAGCTTAATAATTGGTGCGTTAGGAATCGATTGTATCTTAACATTAATAAATGTCACAAAGCGACGTTCACTAAACTGCCCAATCCCTTGCACATATCGTATAGCATTGCAAACTCTACGCTTGAGTCGGTTAACGAAGTCAAGGATCTGGGGGTGTACTTTGACACTAGGTTTACTTTTACTATGCATATTAATTATATGATAAAAAAAACTCGCTTGCTATGCTTGCATTTGTACGAAGGAACTCTTCCAATTTCTCAGATCGATACACACTTAAGATGCTGTTTTCGGTTTTTGTGCGGTCTAAATTAGAATATGCGGCATTTATTTGGAGACCATATCATGCTATTCATATTAACAGGTTGGAGAGTTCAAAAAATTTTCCTCCGTTTCGCTCCCAATTCGCTAAACTTCACACTCCCGATTCTGTCATATGAGTCTCGGTGCCGTCTAATCAGCCTATTGTCCTTAAATGACAGAAGAACACTCTTGGGGATATCTTTTATATCTGACATTGCTACAGCCAGGATTGACTGCCCGTCCCTCCTTGAGAGGTTGCACTTCAATGTTCCGAGTAGAATCCTCCGTCGCTTTGAGGTATTTTGTGTTGGCTTCAGCAAAACGGCATATAGTGCGAATGCTCCTATTAATAGAACTCTAGCTGAGTTTAACGTCTTCACAAATTCTTTGGACCTAGACTTATCAGTTTCTATATCCGCTCTTAAAGCCCAGTCAATTGATTATTTTATCAGTCATTAGTTTAGTTTATGTCTCCGAAGCACCTGGGTTCAAACCCTGGTCAAAGCAACATCGCAAAAAAATATAGAAAAAAGGGTTTTTCTTAACAGCGGTCGACTCTCGGCAGGCAAAGTTTAAACCTCCGAGTGTATTTCTGCCATGAAAAACAGCTTCTCATAAAATACAATTGCCGTTCGGAGTCGGCGTAAAACAGTAGGTCCCTCCGCTTTGTGTGACAATATCAAGGCGCACGCCACAAGTCAGAGGAGAAGCTCGGCCAAACACTAACATATGTGTAAGCAACAATCAATTATTAATTATTAGTTTAGTTTATGATCCCAATTTATATGTAAGCGTTTGTTTATTTATTATGAGTGTGGCAAACTGCCAAAAAGTCTGTATCATGTGAATAATTGTCTTTAATAATGTAATTAAACTAGTAATATTTTCCAACATGTGTGTCTGTAAGAATATTTTTGTTCATTGACTTCAGTAATAAATAAATAAATAAATAAAAATTTAATTTTACGTTATTATCTATTGCTTTGCTGCAAACATCTTGGGCTGTACTTTTATTATTATCAGATAGCTTACATTATCTTGGACAATTTCTTATTTTTTATCAAGAATTTTTAAGCATTTTCGTTTGAGGAAAGAACTTGTTAGCTAAATACACTGAGTAGCAAAATAGGGATAATAATACAAAACGTGAACTTTCTTTCGATATATTCGCAATATTTTAAGACTTTTTTGTACTCTACAATCAGGTTTCATATTAACCATGTTTATTTCATCACAAGACCATATAAATAATATATAAAAAAAAGAATAAAAAAAGTTGCAAAAAAGTATCAGCTAGATTGCATCCGATAAAAAAAATTACCATTTTCCTGACTTTTAACATTGCCAAATTCGTTGAAAATATTCATTTATTGTCATTTTCCTTTGCAATCGACTTTTACCACGGTTCTTACTCTTGAAGACGTAACAGGGGCCCTAATCAATAAACATGCACATACAAAGGTAATGGCGATCTCGTTTCTACAAAAAATGTTGCCTTTTCATCGCCCTCTTCTTAGTGTTTGTCGTAAAATCTTGTTTTTTATTTCCAAAAAAAATTTACAAAAAATTCCATATAAGCTAACAAGTTTTGGAACACATAGTACCATGGAAAACTGGTTATAGTTTTGGCTTTCTTAATCTATTTACCGCAATTCGTGGGGCTATGCGTTTTATCACATTGTTTATTGAAATAAAACGTTGAATGAATTCGGACATAATTTACAACCTTTATACGCTAAAAATTTAATTTTACTTTATTATATATTGTTTTGCTTGGAACATCTTGGACTGTTCTTTTATTATTATCAAGATTTACCAAGCGTTGACAGCTTATAATATCTTGGACAATTTCTTATTTTTTATCAAGAATTTGTAAGCATTTTTCGTTTAGGAATGAACTTGTTAGCTAAATACACTTAGTAGCAAAACAGGAACAATAATACAAAATACAATACGACTTAGCTCTGGCTATTGCAGCAGGCTTAACTCATACCTGAGCAGAATAAACGAGGATTTGCCCAATCAATGCCCCTCATGCGGAGAGTCGCCACATGACTCAGAGCATCTCTTCGCATGCCCAGAACCCCACCCAGCTAACGCCCCTGTCCCTATGGATAGATCCCGTTAAAGTCGCGCACTTCCTGGGCCTCCCCTTAGCTGAGACAACTTTGATGGATTAGCCGACCCGAGCGGGGTTTTGTAGCCGCTACAACAACAACAACGACAACAACCAAATGTGGGCTTTCTTTTGTTGTTGTTGTTGGAGCGGCTGCAACAACCCCGCCCAGATCGGTTAATACCTCAGTCGTTGTCGTCAAGTTACACTAACGGCAGCCCTAAGAAGCGTGCAGCCTCATAGGGGCGGTCAACAGGGACAAATGCGTTAGGGTTGTCGGGTTTTTCGCAGAGAATTTCGTAGGGGGGAGGGTTAGGCTCCTTGCAGTAAAGAAGCGAGAAAGCTCTGAGAGATACACGTTTACTTTCGAACATAAGTCATCAATTCCATTCCCAGTCGCCATGATCGAGCAATCTTCGGCGTAAGAGGCAATCGAGACTCCCTCTGGTGGTTGAGGGAACTTTGAAATACATAAGTTAAACAGTAGCGGGGAAAGGACACCACCCTATGGAACCCCCTGTTTTATTTTTCTAAGTTTGCTCGATTTGTCTCTAAACATTACCGACGAGTGTCGACCACTCAGAGAATTTACCGACCACCGTTTGAGCCTCTGTGGGGGAGAGGAAGCCTCTATATCTTCTAGTAGCATGGAGAGGCTGCAGGTGCCAAGCTCCTTTGACGGGTCCAACGCAACTAGAATAGTTCTCTCACAGGGACGGTTAAGGCCACGTGTTATCTGATTGTTTATGGCGTTAAGGGCTGTTGTTGTATTTTACACTTTACGGAAAACACGCTGATGCTTCGCTGGGGTCAAGTGGTTCGTTGAAATACGGGAGCAGCAAGGCCTCTAGTGTCTGGAAAGGATTGTTATCGGTCGATACGAATCTCCTTTGTTGGCTGGTTTCCTTCCAGATGACTGGGATGAGAGTGGCCATTGACATATTGAGGACCTCCGTTAGGTACGCTACTCCCGCAGGACCCAAATTTTTCAGCATCAACATGTATATTCCGTCGGGACCCATGGCTTTGGAGACTTTCGCCTTCCCGATGGCCACCTGAACTTCTCTGCAAGTGAAAGCAAGGGGGCACAAGTTGTTGGCAGTTTGTCACTCGACGCTTGGCCTTGTCCACCGGACGATGCAGTATGAACTGCCGGCTAAAATAGCTCGCGCATCTCCCCGGGTCCGACAAAGCATGATCTTCGAAAGAAATTTCGACCCTGTCATCGTGCTTCGTCGGGGAGCGAGGCGAAGGTGCTCTCAGTAAATTCCGCGAAGCCTTTCCAATCAGCTTTAGAAAAGTTGATATAGGTCCGGTGTTCCGCGGAAGCAAAGTCGGTTGGTTTATCGATCGAGATGACTATGGGCATATGGTGTGATGCAAAGGTCAGCATAGGTCGCCATGATACGCTGTTTATCAGACCAGCGCTGACTATTGTTATGTCTGGCGAGCTGCAGCAGCTGCCCATGATCCTGGTGGGTGCGTCGTCGTTCATTGTGCAGAATGTCGAATCGTCTATCTGCTCAGCCAAGTCTGTTCCCCTACAATTGTTTGACAGGCTTGAGTGCCAAAGATCGTGGTGCACATTAAAGTCACCTCACCGACTTACGGAAGGTTCAAGGGGCCAACTCCTGTAAGAACAACAATGGCGACCTAGTGGCCGATGTCCAGAATATACTTAAATTGTGGAGGAATACTTTTACAACCTACTGAATGGCAGCAGCGCTGAAAGTAGTGAAGAAGACGAAGCTGTCCCACCGCCTGACTATGACGAGGTACGAATAGCGATTACGCGGCTAAAAAACAACAAAGCTGACGGCCTGCCAGCCGAGCTATTCAAGTACGGCGGCGAGGAGCTGATGAGGTGCATGCATCAGCTCGTATGCAGAATATTAAGTGTGCTCTGCCCAATCCGCAAGGCGACCCCGCCATAAGCGCAATCAGCCTTCTAAGCATAGGTTATAAGGTCTTATCGAGTGTATTATGCGAAAGACTGAAGCCCACCGTCAACGAACTGATTGGACCTTGTCAGTGTGGCTTGAGGCCTGGAAAATCCACCATAGATCAGGTATTCACAATACGCCAAATCTTGGAAAAGACCCGCGAGAATAGGATCGACACACACCATCTATTTGTCGATTTCAAAGCCGCTTTCGACAGCACGAAGAGAAGTTCCTTTTATGCCGCGATATCTGAATTTGGTATCCCCGCGAAACTAATACGGATCAGTGATGGGCAAAATTGTATTTACTAAGTATTAAGTACTAAGTACAAAAGTATTTAGGTATTTTGTGTTGTTGTAAATACCAAAGTACTATTTACTTAGGTATTTAGGAGCTGCTAAATACCCAAGTACTATTTACTTAGGTATTTAGGAGCTGCTAAATACCGAAGTACTATTTACTTAGGTATTTAGGTGGTGCTAAATAGTCAAGTAAAAAGTATTTAGGTATTTAGGAGCTATTAGATATTAAAGTAAGAAAAACTTGAGTATTTAGGAGCTGCTAGATACCAAAGTACAAAAAACGAAAGTATTTAGCAGGCGCTAAATACTCTGGTCCAAAGTACTCAGGTACCTTGGGGATGCAAAATACTTTCACTAAAGTACCAAGGTATTTAGTCGATGGCTAAATACTTTCAAACTAAATACTGTATAGTTTAGGAGAAATTTAGAGAATTGACACCTCACCTTACACTCACCTCAACTTACTTTACCACAACTCACTTCACCTCTCCTCAAATCCACTCACCACACCTTAATTTGGGATCTATTTCGGGATTTTAGAGATTCTTCAGACTAAATCAGAATTTTCGAGACTATTTCGGGGTTTTCGGGAATATTTAGGGATTTTCGAAGCTATTTCGTAATTCTTTAGGGATTCCCGGAAACTTTGTTTGAGATTTTGGGATTCTCGGAACTAATATCGGGATTTTCTAGACTACGTCGGGACTATTTACGGATTTTTGGGACTTATTTCGGACTTTCAAGTCTGCTTCGAGTTTTTTGGGACTTTCGAGATTCTCGGAACTAAAATCCGTATTTTGGGGACTAATTTCGGGACTCCGGGACTGTTTTTGGATTTTTGGAACTCATTTTGAATTTTTGGGACCTTCGATACTATTTAGGGATTGTCGGGAGTAATTTCGGTATTTTTGGGACTTCCGGGTCTATTTCCAGATTTTTGGGACTTTCGGGACTATTTCGGGTTTCTCGGGAATAATTTCAGATTTTCGAGTGTATTTCCAGATTTTTGGGACTATTGGGACTTTGTTTTGGATTTTTGGGACTTTTGGGATTTTTGGGATTAATTTAGGAACTACCCTACAAGAACAGTGACTATCATTTGACAAATCATTTGAGTGGCAAGACTGATAGAGATTTCTGTCACTGGCTGCCTACAAGTTTCTATCAAATTCTAAAGGGCAGTGTGAAAAATCTGATGTAAACATTTGTGTTCCGTCTTCCTCCGACTTATGGCATTATTTAGTTGTCTCTGTTGTAGTTGTCTGTCGGATTTTTGGAACTTTCGGGACCATTTCTCCATTTGTGGAACTTTCGTACAAATACATATCGATATAGGTCCCGGATATCACGAAATACTCCCGAAGGTCCTAAATATCCCGAAATTATTCTAGAGAATCCCGAAAACCCTATAATTCCGAAATAGGTCCTAAAAATCTGGAAATAGTCCCGAAAATCCAAAATTAGTCCCAAAAAAATCGATATACTCCCGAAAACCCCAAAAATCCCGAAAATAGTTCCGAGCATCCCGAAAGTCCCAAGAGTCCGAAGTAAGTCCCAAAAATCCCGAATTAGTTCCCAAAGTCCCAAAATTCCTAAATAAGTCCCAAAAATCTCGCAATGGTCCCGAAAGTCCCACAAATGGAGAAATGGTCCCAAAAATCCGAAATTATTTCAAAAAATCCCGAAATACTCCTCAAAATGCCGAAATGATCCCGAAAGTTCCAAAAATCCAAAATTAGTCCCAAAAAATCGATATACTCCCGAAAGCCCCAAAAATCCCGAAAATAGTTCCGCGCATCCCGAAATAGTCCCAAATATCCGAAATACAGCCAAAAATCCCAAAAACCCCGAAATTACTCCCGACAATCACACGAGCCCCAAAAATCCCTAAATAGTCCCGAAAATCCCGATATTAGGTCGAAGAATCCAGAAAGTCCCAAAAATCCGGACAGTCCCGAAAGTCCCAAAAACTAGAAATTAGTCCTAAAAATCCAAAAATAGTCCAGAATCGGTGTAAGCGCCAATCTATTATATTATTATTATTATTTAGCAGCTCCTAAATACCTAAGTAAATAGTACTTGGGTATTTCTTCTTATTCTTCTTCTTATTTGGCGCTGTAACCGCCTAAGCGATTTTGGCCGAGTCCAAAACAGCACGCCAGTCATTTCTCTTCTGTGCTAACTGACGCCAATTGAAAATGCCAAGTGAAGCCAAGTCCTTCTCCACCTGGTCTTTCCAACGCAGAGGAGGCCTTCCTCTTCCTCTGTTACCAGCATCGCGGCCCGCGTTGAATATTTTCAGAGCAGGAGCGTTTCTGTCCATCCGAACGACATGGCCAAGCCAGCGGAGCCGCTGAATTTTAATTCGCTGCACTATGTCTATATCGTTGTAAAGCTCATACAGCTCATCGTTAAATCGTCTTCGATATTCGCCATCACCAACGCGTAAAGGTCCGTAAATCTTTCGCAGAATCTTTCTCTCGAAAACTCCAAGAGCCACCTCATCAGATGCTTTCATTGTCCATGCTTCCGCGCCATACACCAGCACAGGCATGATGAGTGACTTATAGAGTGCGATCTTTGTACGACGAGAGAGGACTTTACTTCTCAATTGCCTACTCAGCCCAAAGTAGCACTTGTTGGCAAGAGTGATTCTCCGTTGGATTTCAAGGTATTTAGTTATCTCAAAATACTAAGTATTTGTGTATTTAGTACGCAAAGTGGTACTTTAAGTACAAAAGTATTTAGGTGTGCCCATCACTGATACGGATGTGTAAAATGACGTTGAGCTATACCACCGGCTCCGTCAGAATAGGCCGAGCCGTTTGATAGCAAACGAGGTTTCAGACAAGGGGACTCCCTTTCGTGTGATTTCTTTAATCTGATGTTGGAGAAGATAATAAGAGCCGCAGAACTGAACCGCTCAGAAACAATACTTTACAAAAGCGTACAACTGCTGGCGTATGCCGACGACATCGATATTATCGGTAAAAACAAGGGCTACGTCTGCTCTGCCTTTTCGGGATTGGATAGAGAAGCAAAGCGAATGGGTCTGGTGGTGAACGAGGACAAAACGAAGTATCTCCTGTCATCACACAAACAGTCAGAGCATACGCGTATTGGCACACACGTCACTGTTGACAGTTACAAGTTTGAAAAAGTAGACGACTTCGTTTATTTGGGAACCAGCATTAATACACACCGATAATCATGTCAGCCTTGAAATCCAACGGAGAATCACTCTTGCCAACAAGTGCTACTTTGGGCTGTGTAGGCAATTGAGAAGTAAAGTCCTCTCTCGTCGTACAAAGATCACACTCTATAAGTCCCTCATCATGCCTGTGCTGGTGTATGGCGCCGAGGCATGGACAAAGAAAGCATCTGATGAGGCGGCTCTTGGAGTTTTCGAGAGAAAGATTCTGCGAAAGATTTACGGACCTTTACGCGTTGGTGATGGGGAATATCGCAGACGATTTAACGATGAGCTGTATGAGCTTTACAACGATATAGACATAGTGCAGCGAATTAAAATTCAGAAACGCTCCTGCTCTGAAAATATTCAACGCGGGCCGCGATGCTGGTAACAGAGGAAGAGGAAGGCCTCCTCTGCGTTGGAAAGACCAGGTGGAGAAGGACTTGGCTTCACTTGGCATTTCCAATTGACGTCAGTTAGCACAGAAGAGAAATGAATGGCGTACTGTTTTGGACTCGACCAAAATCGCTTAAGAAGAGGAAGAAGAGAAGGCCAATAGAGTGAACTATAACCTTATAAAAAAAATTTTATATGAAAAATATTATGAATACTTAAAAAAAGATGTAGGTGGCTTTATTTTCTGAGCACAAGTGTACATTGTGGATTCCATATTCTGTCATGAAAAAAGTTTTCATAATAAATTTTCATAATAATTTGGTTTACTATCCAAATGAATGACTTTTATTTATGCTTAGATATATAAAAATTTGGGCGTGGAACTTGTCCAACCTAGACCGAAGGTTCCGCAAAAAACTTGTAGGTTCGAAGAAACGGATTCGTTTCGAGTTCACCCAAACCACTTCACGAGGGCGACGTCGTAACTGCTTCACCAGGCCGACGTCGTAACGGCTTCACCAGAGCGACATCGTAACGGCGTCGTTTCGAGTTCACCCAAACGACTTCACCGGAGCGACGTCGTAACGGTTTCGCCAAAGCGACGTCGTTTAGTTCACCGCAACGACTTCACTAGAGTGACGTCGTAACGTCGTCGTCTTCGCCCTGTGGCAAATTGGGATATTTGTGTAAATAAAAGTGATAAGTGTAGTGTTATAATAAAATATAGTGATAGTAGGCCGGATATTTTAACAACCAATAATATAAGTGCTATTAGCAACAACATTGTGAAAGTGATAAATATAGTAAAAGAAGACCTCAATTAATATCCCCACCGAGTTTCATAAAAAAATTCAGTATACTTTGCGCGGGGATAGCAATTGGTTCCGTAATGGAAATCTCAGCCAAATGAAGGGTCAACATGTAACTGGTGTTTATAAATTCACTGGTCAAGTCGATGGTAAATCTTTCCACACCGAGCAAATAGTCCTAACTTTTGAGCTTTATCGCCTTCCTCTTTCCGTTGATGTAGCATGGTACAAAGTTAGGGTGCAACCTTACATACCGACTTCACCCCTGAGAAGTACATCCAAACTCAGTGTGCTAACGGCGCAGAAGAAAACCCCTCTTCAGACAAAAGCTGCCCAAAAATGTATCCAAACCAGGGAAATTCTTAAAATTAAAACCATAGAAAAATTTAGCATGAGCGAAGCACGTAGCAAGTACAGAAACAACATACCGCTCCTTCCACGTATTGGCTCTTACGACAGCATTACAAAGAATACCACACCCACGAAACATGTTTCTTCCACAAGCGCGAATAGTAAAAAGCCTACCGAAATCATAGTCCCAGTAAATACTTCTGCATCACCAATCCAAAAAAAAACGAAAATAATGATAAACTAAACAACAAGCTTCCTTATAGACCAATCTACTAACAACAATTCAAACAATACCAGTACACCGTCAACAAATGATTCTACCACTAAACCGAGCCACAGATGTGGCCACCCAAACAGACAGCTGCTTGCAGAGGAGCCCTCGCCTAGGCATTTATACGAACTGACGGACGAAGTCCAGAGCACAGGGAATCAGTCTCGAGTTATGTAGACTCTAGACCTGTGAATGCCGTTCTAGGCACACAACCACCGGACATTGACGAGACTGAGCTTCATCTGCCTCGGGAGACAAGAACCACAATAGCCCAACTTCGCTCTGGCTACTGCAGCAGGCTAAACTCATACCTGAGCAGACTGAACGCGGATGTGCCAAATGAGTGTCCGGCATGCGGAGAGACCCCTCATGACTCGAAACATCTCTTCGCATGCCCTAACGGCTTTGTCCCTGCGGACCGAACCAGTGGAGGCTGCACGCTTCCTAGGGCTGCCGTTAGTGGAACTTGACAACAACGACTGAGATATCAACCCATCTGGGCGGGGTTGTTGTAGCCGCTACAACAACAACAACAACAACAACAACTCTTATTCATATGAAGCAAATTTTGCTAAAACTTCTACCAGCAATGTTCCCCCTCAACAAACTCCGCGCCGACCGCTCAGCAAACCCGTGCAGTAGATCTAACTTCGATGTCCACAATATCCTTTTTTACACAAAATCTCTAAAAAAATAATGAATATTACATTAAATGACTGTCAATAAATACAAAAATAAAAAAGCTAGGTGTTTGAAGAGGATTACGCTCTGTTTAAAGTCATATTCAAAGCATTTAATAAATTAAATGTATTATTACAAAAGGGGCTTCACACCTGCTAGTTGGTACTAGGTAAACTGTTATTTGGTACTCGGTAATTTTATCAACTGTGAACGTCTTTTTCGGCTTTCTTTTGTCAGTCTTGTAAACTATGTTTATCAACAGCTGATTCGTAGCTTTTTTCTTTAAAAAATAAATAAATTGTAACGGAAATACAAGGTATTTTACATGCTCATATGTTGTTGTTGTTGTTGTAGCAGCATACAAATTCCCAAAAGACTTTTTGGGGAGTGTCTTATGCCTTGCAGTTTACCAACTACCAGCAAAATGATCAAGCTTCCACCATGATGATTCGGTAACCGGTATACCGATAATAAAATAATTTTACATAAACAAAATACATGTGGGGTGTTCACAGTTCGTTCCAAATAGTGTCTCAAAATGTAGACGTCTACATTTTCAGACGTTTTCTAACCGTAAAATCTGTGGTGTTGTTGTTTCCCATACAAAATTGGAAAACGACACCGTCTACATTTTGTCACACTCAAAGGTATGTTTTTTACGCGTCTACATTTTGCAACTTCGCAGCGGGGTTGCATTATGGCAATACTAATCACATTTTTTTTATTTATTGGGCACGTTTTCTGTATTTGCATTTAATTTGAGCGCTATTTCTGATGAAAAGAAACAAATCAAGGAAAAGAAATAACAAATATTAGGGATTGGTAATTAAGTTAAATAAATACAATTTTTCAGAAGCAAATTCGAAAGGCGACATATAAAAAATGCACGCAAAGAAGAAATGTCTAGCAACACCAGCAAAGTTTTTAGACGATTTTGCGACGACTGCTAGAAAGGGGTGCTCACAGTTTTATGCTAAAGATGTCTCAAAATTTAGACGTCTACATTTTCAGACCCAATTTGGAACGAACTGTGAACACCCCAGTGATCATCCCCACGACAGCCGGTTCTACGTACCGGAATGACTCGAGTTTTACCCGACCAAGGGCTGTTGTTTCGGCGATCTAACCTCGTTTAGGTCGGCGAAGTATCTCAGAAGTTGTTCGTCCATAGGGCTACATTCACTACGTATTCTTCTACTCAGGGCTGGCATCGAGTCAAACCCAGGGCCAGAAACCTACACCTGCTGTGTATGCCGGAGACGACTACACCACAACTCCACCTCAGTCAAGTGTAATGCATGCGAGGGGTGGAGTCACCTCAGAGTCTGCTCGGGACTACGGACACATCGACAGTGGACCACGTCGTACGTGGCCCCCTGTTGCTCAAACAGAGCAGCCTCCACGGCTAACCTCAGTCCACCCGAG
Organism: Rhagoletis pomonella; assembly: GCF_013731165.1. Classification (NCBI taxonomy): domain Eukaryota; kingdom Metazoa; phylum Arthropoda; class Insecta; order Diptera; family Tephritidae; genus Rhagoletis; species Rhagoletis pomonella. The sequence goes on from NW_023458563.1 coordinate 31,019,249, forward strand.
CAGCCTCACACAGTCACCACAACACAACAACATAATAACACCACAGACCATACCACAGCCACGACAGACCATATAACACACACAACCGCACCACCACCCACACGCCGCCGCCAACAACTCCTGGTTCCCCCTACAATCTGTACTGTATGTCAGACCTGGATATTCCGTAATGTGACATCAGTCAAGTGCAACACATGCCTTGGCTGGTGCCACTTTAGGGCATGGCCAGGTCTGCGTACCACGCGAGATTGGACTGGGAACTTCGAGGGCCCGTGTTCCGCTGCTCGGTCGCAGACCTCAATTGCGACGCCTCCCGCCACCACCACAGGGCGGCAACCATCACAGCAGCGCACACACCGAACGGCGGTAAGAACACACACATCACTTACACCCCACATCACGACACGTCTCCCGAGCCACATGAAGCTCCTTCAATTTAACTGCAACGGGCTACCGAGCAAGATTGAGGAGATAACCGTCTTCATGTGTCGGCATGGTATATTGATAGCTGCGGTCCAAGAGACGAAGTTGCACAGCAATTCAACTTTGTTGAATTGCGCCGGGTACGACGTGCACCGTCGAGATCGCGAGCGAGATAATGGTGGTGGCTTAGCGTTCATCACGCACCACACCGTGCAGTATCGTCTAATCGAAGCAGACATCGACCGCAGGGATACCACCCTAGAATGTCAGGGCATCGCTATCCGGTCAGGCGATGTTGAGCTCGAAATATTTAACATATACATACCCCCTGTCAACTGCTGCCCGGCAGGATATCACCCTGATATAGGTGCGCTCCTCAGAGGTGAAAACCGTATGGTAGTAGGTGACTTTAATATGCACCACGATCTTTGGCACTCAAGCCTGTCAAACGATCGTAGGGGAACAGACTTGGCTGAGCAGATAGACGATTCGACTTCTGCACAATGAACGACGACGCACCCACCAGGATTATTGGTAACTGCAGTAGCTCGGCAGACATCACCATAGTCAGCGCTGGTCTGATAAACAGCATAACATGGCGACCTATGCTGACTTTAGCATCAGACCTGCTACCCATAGTCATCTCGATAGATAAACCAAACGACTTTGCCTCCGCCAAACACCGGACCTATATCAACTTTTCTAAAGCTGATTGGAAAGGTTACGCGGAGTTTACCGAAAACACCTTCACAGCGCTCCCCACACCAACCGAAGTCCATCTCGGTGAACGTAAGTTCCGCAGGGCTGTCACTGCTGCTGCAGCTCGCTTCATACCGGCAGGATGTATAATGGACCCACGTCCAAACTTCCCTGCCGAAGCGGCTGTTCTAGCCGATGTGCGTGATAGCCTTCGTTAGGCCGATCCCGGAGATCCCCGTATCAGGGATCTCAACGCGGAGATTCGGCAACTAGTAAACGTACATAAGCGGAAGAAGTGGGAGGAGCATCTGAAGACCTGTAGCTTCACCTCTGGTGTGAGCAAGCTTTGGTCAACCATGAGATCGCTGTCCAATCCGACGTAGCACGACGACAGAGTCGAAATTTCCTTCGGCGACCATGCTTCGTCGGACCCGGAGCGATGCGCGAGCTATTTTAGCCGGCAGTTCATACAGCATCCTCCGGTGGACAAAGCCAAGCGTCTAGTGACCAGAAGGCTGCACAAACTGCCAACAACCTGTGCCGCCCTTGCTTTCACTTGCGGTGAAGTTCAGGTGGCCATCGGGAAGGCGAAAGCCTCCAAAGCCATGGGTCCCGACGGAATATGCATGCTGATGCTGAAAAATTTGGGCCCTGCGGGGGTAGCGTACCTAACGGAGGTCCTCAACTTGTCTATGGCCACTGTCATCATCCCAGACATCTGGAAGGTAGGGAGAGTGGTCCCACTGCTCAAACCGGGGAAACCTGCCAGCAAAGGAGATTCTTATCGCCCGATAACACTCCTTTCCCCGGTAACGAAGACACTCGAGGCCTTGCTACTCCTGTACTTCACAAACCACTTGACCCCAGCGAAGCATCAGCATGGTTTCCGTAAAGAGCACAGTACAGCAACAGCACTTAACGCCATAAATACTCAGATAACTCGTGGCCTTAACCGAAACCGTCCCTGTGAGAGAACGATTCTAGTAGCGTTGGACTTGTCAAAGGCGTTTGACACCGTCTGCCATTCCACGCTACTAGAAGATATAGAGGCCTCCTCTCTCCCACAGAGGCTCAAACGGTGGTCGGCAAATTATCTGAGTGGTCGACATTCGTCGGTAATGTTTAGAGACAAAACGAGTAAACAGAGAAAAAAAATAGGGTGGTGTCCTTTCCCCGCTACTGTTTAACTTTTACATTTCAAAGCTCCCTCAACCACCAGAGGGAGTCTCGATTGTCTCTTATGCCGACGATTGCTCGATCATGGCGAATGGGAATGGAATTGATGACCTGTGTTCGAAAGTAAACGGGTATCTCTCCGAACTTTCTCGCTTCTTCACTGCAAAGTGTCTAGCCCTCTCCCCTACGAAATCCTCCGCGACCCTGTTCACAACCTGGACGAAGGAGGTCAGACTACCGCTGGGGATTCACGTCGATGACACACCAATTCCGACGGTGAATAACCCCAAAATACTCGAAGTAACTTTCGACAGCCTGCTCTCCTTCTCTGCGCACGCAACCGCTATTGTCAATAAAGTACAGAGCCGCAACAAGGTCCTCAAGTCGCTAGCCGGCAGTACTTGGGGCAAAGACAAAGAAACGTTGCTGGCAACATATAAGGCAATAGGCCGGCCGGTTTTGAACTACGCAGCGCCAGTGTGGTCGCCGGGGACTAGTAGGACGCAGTGGACGAAGCTACAGACTGCACAGAACACGGCACTCAGGACAGCGACAGGATGCCTCCTGATGTCGCCCGAACACCATCTTCACGGCGAGGCGCAAATGCTCCCCGTAAAGGAGCACAATATAATGCTCTGCAAGCAGTTCCTGATCGGGAGCCACAGAAGTGGCCACCCAAACAGACAGCTGCTTGCAGAGGAGCTCTCGCCTAAGCACGTCAGGAGGCATCTATATGAACTGACGGACGAAGTTCAGAGGTTCATCAAGCTACCTCTAGACCCGACAGCTTACCGACAGGCCCTGAACGGCATTCACAGGGAGTCAGTCTCGAGTTATGTAGACTCTAGACCTGTGAATGCCGTTCTAGGTATACCACCCCCGGAAACAGACGAGATGGAGCTTCATCTGCCTCAGGAGACTCGTACAACACTAGCACAACTTCGCTCCGGCTACTGCAGCAGGTTAAACTCCGACCTGAGCAGATTGAATGAGGATGTGCCGAATTCGTGTCCGGCATGCGGAGAGACCCCACATGACTCGAAACATCTCTTCGCATACCAGGAAAACCCGACAACCCTAACGGCCTTGTCACTGTGGACCAACCCCACAGAAGCTGCACGCTTCCTAGGGTTACCGTTAGTGGAACTTGACGACAACGACTGACATACCAACCGTCCTGGGCGGGGTTGTTGTAGCCGCTACAAAAACAACAACCCCAATGGTTTTGAAAAGGCCTAATTTCGAAACTCAATTATGAGGGTTGCCAACTGTTTAAAAATCCAAATTCAACTTGAATTAAGTGAATAAGGGGATTAAAATATATATCATAATATGGGTGTTAGACGCAAGAGATTTTAATTTGAAAAAAATAAATATAAATAAAAATGTGAGAACCTCCTATGTTTTTGGTTAAGTTTAGATATGCGGAGTTTTATTGAAATAAACTACCACCCCTATGCTGTAATCCGTCGTAGATTCGATTTTGCTACGAATTGTAAACTTAGTATGCTGAAATCCGCGTTTTTATTATTATTATTATTATTATTATTATTATTATTATTATTATTATTATTATTATTATTATTATTATTATTATTATTATTATTATTATTA
>NW_023458563.1:31023170-31053770 GCF_013731165.1 Rhagoletis pomonella
TATTATTATTATTATTATTATTATTATTATTATTATTATTATTATTAATATTATGTTTATTTCAGTCTATGATGTACATATATCTTACAGACTAGATAACAACGAGATTTGCGTACAGATACACAAATACCAAATAGAATTTATACATCATTACACAACCAATTGACAATAAAAAGAATCAAGAACGGACTTAAATATACATCTAGGCAGGGAAAAATCAATATCCAACATTTTAGAGATATTATTATACTCCTTAAGTGCTCTGAAGATTGGGGCGAACGAAAAATAATTCGGCAACATCAACGTAAAATGGTGAGGAATATAGAAATCGATCTGTTCAAGAAGAGCAGGGCAGTCTATTCTCCCAGAGATAATATCAGAGACAAACATTAGTGAATGTACTGTTTTTCTACTTTCTAAAGAATTCTGCATGCAGCGAGCACTATAAGATGGAATGGGATCGTAGAAGTTAAGCGGTTGAAGAGCAAACCGAATAAATTTCCTTTGAACTTTTTCAATTCTACTAGCATGACAACTATAAATAGGGTTCCAAATAACCGAGGCATATATATACGTCAGTGAAATAATTATATGTGCATTTTAATTGTTACCTTCATCTATCTTATTTGCATCGGTATTTCTTTTTTTGAAGTATATTACACAAGGCGTTGTTTGTTTAGTATATTGGCATTTTTTAATTTTTTATAAACCTCTGTTCATAGCCCTGTTATATAAACACTTTTTGTGTGTAATACCTTTCTTAGGAAAAAAGTATATGTGCAAAGCATTGTTCTCGTTGTTTAAAATGGCAACACGTGAAGTGAAACAATTACTTTGATAAAAAATTACAGGCGTAGTAAAAATTAATATTTTTTGCAATCACAACTCGCGGAAAATTTGAACATTTTATAAAAATGCCACGTGGTGCCAGTTTAACAGAAAAAGAACAAGGATTTATAATTGGCCAAAGGGAAAGTGGTGTGCAATTGGTTGATATAGCTGCGAAAATCGGACGCCATAGAAATACTATTGCGAATTTCTTGAAAAACCCCAAAAATTATGGGACTACCAAACGCAGTGGCAGAAAATCAGAGATTGGCGAACGATGTAAGAGGACGATTCGGCGGCTAGCTGTTGAAAAAGGTATGAGTTGCCGTGAAATCAAGGTTCAACTTAACCTCAATGTAACTAGGAGGAGGGTCCATCAACTATTAGTTCAAAACGAGAACGTTAAACATACAAGCCGAGTATCACAACCCATGCTATTAAAGCGCCATATGGCCAACCGTTTGGCATTTGCTGAAAGACACAAGTTCTGGGATACAGAGTTTCAAAAGATCATCTTCAGCCAGACGGCCCTGATGGTTGCCAAAAGTATTGGCGCGATTTGAGACACCCACGCCAGCAGCGACTTAAGCGGAACCATGGTGGTGGCTCGTTGATGGTTTGGGGTGCTTTTGGGTATGCTGGTAAATCTCCTCTATGTTTCATACCATGCAAAACCAATTCCCAGATGTACATTGAATTGCTTGACAATGTATTAATTGAATTTGCTGGTGACCTTTATGGAGATGATTGGATATTTCAGCAGGATAACGCTCCAATCCACACTGCACGTATTACAAAAGAGTTTTTTTATCAAAAAACATACCACTGCTAGAGTGGCCAGCAATCAGCCCCGACCTAAATCCCATCGAGGATTTATGGGGAATACTTTCGGCCAAGATCTACAAGAATGGTCAACAGTTTCAAACCATCAAGCAGCTCAAAGAAGCGTTGGTAATGGAATGGGACGAAATAAGCCTCCACACTTTGCAAAAATTGGTGGACTCCATGCCGAGAAGACTAACTCACGTGCTTTTAATGAAGGGAAAACATATTAATTACTAAGGTTTGCAAAAAACTTTTGTTTAGTCCCATGAAATTGAAATAAATATTGTTGCATATATAATTATGAAACAAGTATAAGTATGAAACAAAAATTTAAATAAAATTAATCGCAAATAAATATAAATTGTTATGTTGTCGTATTTGTTAATCTTCATGTGATATATTATAAAAAAATATTTAAAAATATCCAACATCATTTTTTAGAGATTTATATAGAAATTCTTCAGTGCACATATAATTATTTCACTGAGGTATATATATATAGGGGTCCCTGAAATCTTTAGCATATCTGCGAATAAAAGCTAGGTTACTATAAGCCTTCGGAAGCAAATGGCAAACGTGATTTACAAACGTAAAGCGATGATCAAAAATAGCCCCCAGGTCATTAAAGTCCCTAAACAATGTCAAGCTGATTATTTAGGATGCTATAAGATGAAGAAAAGGTATTAGCAGACTTAGATAGGGACATATAGAAGCATTTTTTAAAGTTTAATTCTAATTTATTACTATGACTCCATCTAACAAGATTGTTTAAATCGATCTGTAGCTTGACGACGTTGGATGCACAAGTTATCTTGCGGAAGAGCTTAAGATCGTCGGCATATAATAAAAAATTGGAATATTTAGAGCACGACCCAATATCGTTGATAAACAGGACAAACAAGAGGGGGCCCAGGACGCTGCTCTGCGTAACACGCGAATTGGCAAAAAATTGCTTAGACTTACAATGCTCAATTTCAACAAACAAGAATTTCGTATCGTAATTTCGAAATTCGTAGGCCATCTTCTTAATTCGTAATGTTGGTATGCTTGAATCCGACGTAGCTGTCATTTTTATGTATTAGTCGGAAATTTTGTACGAATAGCAACTCGTGTCGGAGCGAAACAAATTGTTTTAAAATATCAGTAAAATAAAGTGTGTATACGCAAAAATATGTATGTAAGTTGAAGTGTGAATAGAAAAAAAAATATTATTAAATGTTTACAATATTAAAAGGAGTTAAAGAGGGTGTGGTAGAATTTTGGGAAAGCGTTCAAATATTTAAGCGGCCCAATATCTAGTGAAATAGGGGCCCTAAAGGAGGGAGCTTACATTTCATCATTTAAGCTAAATGGATCAAAATCCTAGCAACCTCCTTTGATTATTAATGCAACTGTTAGCTGTTCTTCCTCCTGGGACAAAAGGGAATTGGCCACTGTTTTTTTTATATTCTACGTTATTAAGGAAAAGTCTTCTCAAATAATGGTTAAACTATTTTTTTATTGTGATTACATATATTTTATATTATATTAATTTTCGAATTTTCGGAACGGAGCTATGAATTCGTAACTACGAACTTTCGGATTACAGCATACGGGTGTACATTTAAGGTTACACGATGAAATTTCATACACTCAGCGAAGCGGGTCAGGGCATACTAGTTTCTGATAAATTTACAACGATTTCATTATAAACTGATACCAATGCAACTCTGTCGCAACTATGCCTCAAATGTAAACGAAAGGATTGTATGGGACGTTCATATAACAGACCGCTTAAATTTATAAAAATATCTGCTTGATAAAAGTTATCTGTTTAGATCAGGGGTCGGCATTCTAACCCATTCAAACGATTCAAAACTAAGACTGTGTGCGTTATATACACTGCTCAGCTGCCGCTCTTCGTATACGTGTGAAACACACATGTGCTCAGAGAGCTCTCAGTCTGCTATGGCCTACCGACCACTGGTTTAGATGAATACAACTATTATAAAAATGCTGCATCACATTAGAAGCTTGCTTGTAATTAATTTATTCTCCTGATATGAACTATTTAAATATGAAATAATTAGACATTTTATTGCGGCTTGTTGAGAACTTTTAGCAATGTTTAACATAGTTGAAAGTGGATTTTTTTTCGATTCATCGTGTAAACAGGCAAAAAGTAATGTCGGAAAGTTTCGATGTATGGGTTAAAAACTGCTTTCGAAAGTTACTTAACATGCAAGGTGTAACTACTCCTGCAATCACTTTGGCAAGTTCTGTAGTTTGACAGACTTTTTAAAAGGTCTTGAACTTGCCAGGTCCAATAGCTACTGAACTGCTCTTGCCCTTAATTTGGAAATTCTTAGGTTTGACAGACGTTGAAGAGGATTTGTACGTGCCACGTCTAACAGCTAAATTACCCTTGCAGACTGATGATGGCCTAATCATCGCATGCTTAGATCACAATAAAACAATCGACTTGCTGATATAACATGCTTTCCGCTGACGTTCTGCCCGTTTGCAACTTTTAATTTTTTGATTGGCATGTGCCCTTAAATCACGAACAGCGAAAATTCCACCTTCATTAAAAAAATGGAAGAACTGAGCGAGGGTACTTTCTTGGATTATAGGGCTAGTTTCTCCAACTCAACTTAACTTAGTTTAGGCACTTTTTGGACTTAAGTCAAAAGTTAGCCTACGTTTTACACAGCTTATTCATGACTAAGTCAAGAAAATTGGCTTAACTATGTTAAGTTGAGTTGGAGAAACCAGCCCATAGAGTTCAGCTAAGTAATCGAATGTACAAAACTTGAACAGTGCAGTTAAATAATTATAAATCTTTATTTTCAAACGTTAATAGTGTTTACCAAGATGTGATTCTTTAACAAAGCAACAATCGCGTGGTGTAAACGGCCTTGCAACTAATCGCTTCCAACAAAGTTTTTTGCAAACTTTTGATTCAACTAATCACTACATGTAAACACCGGACAACCATCGATAAGGCGAAATGCAGCTTTTTTTTATTCTTAAACCTTGCAGATCAATAGCCCCTGAGAACATCGCACTATACAGAAACTGCACTTCTGTAGTAAACGGGTTGAAAATTATAACGTATGAAAAGCAGTTGAATACATATATCTAAAACTTAGTCATTTAAAAGCTTTATATACACACTTTTAATCTATATTTCAAACAAACTGGTTCACATCCAAATATTTTCACAGCGTATTTTATAAACTTAGCACAATACACACCACCATAGAAAACGAATCGTTAAGTGAAGTTAGCTGCGTTTTACTTTTACTGCAGCGTTGCCAGCCGAAATTTATCAATCGCAGGAGACAAAGAATAGTTCTGTTTCTTTACAACTATAGCAGATAATTAACAGTAAGAAGAAGACTGCAAGTTGAGACATGAACCAACGGCTACAGATCACCTAATCAGCCATCATCATGAACCAAAAATACAAGATCACGTAAGAACGCGACGTTGTATTCGTAACTGGTTTTGAGAAAAAAGTTTGCAAAAGCGGGTTCGTCAGCTGAGCGTTTGTTTACATAACAAGCACCACTATTTTACACTTTTATTCAAGTAAAGAAGAGTTAATTCAACATGACAACACATTTTAAAGCATTTTGTTGCATCATTTTACCTAAATTGTGCGTTTAAAGTGGCTGACAATAATTTTGGCTAATTTTGGTTTTCGTTGTTTTCTTTGCTTTGTTTACTTCTCGCTCGTTTTCCAGTGAAACAAGATGGCGTGGAACCCGCTAAAAAAATCGACTTTTTTCACTCTCTTGTTCTTACGTGATCTTGTGTCTTTCGTTCATGAGCCATCATCATTGTATTTTCCCAATAAACATTTAGGTTTGAGCTCAACTTGAGGTTAAGTTGAGAACTATGGTAATTCTCAAATCTCCAACGTTGTTTCTCAACAGTAGCTCAAGTGGATCATAGTGTTCTCAACAAAAGGGCTTTTTTCTTTGTATGAAAAAAGGACTGTTTCTCAAGTTGAGAAAATGCTAGTTCTCTACTTGAACTCCAATGTTACTCTCCAATTGGGCTCAAACATATCATTGAAATACTGAAATTGAAATAGTAAAAGACCTTATATCTTTTTGATTGAAACGACATACATAGATGAATTTAAATATTAATTTTTGATTTTATTACTCCTTTTGTATTATGTAGTTAATCAATATCGTATTACAATAATTCACTTCAGTATACAGTCCGACAGTAATTTTGCCACTTAATTCACTTCGCATTTTATTTTCTTTCCAGATTATTTGAGGATACTTTGAAGATTATTTACTTTTTGTTGGTAATTTTCCTCTTTATATAGCTCTCGTTTTTCACTTGATAATTAAAAATTCGTTTCTCTATCACGTTTTACGTATCTGCGCGTCGGTTAGAGATGAGTTGGAGAATGATGTTGGATATCAACTTGAAAACTATGAATTTCTCCAAGGTTGGAGAAATATTTTTTTGGTGTTTATTGGGTGTTATCGATTTTCAGAAAAAACTTTGTGTAGCGGTTTTGACGTTTTTCGGTTTTGTTTACACCGTCATCTACTTCTTCGTAGTGTTTTTTTTTAGCGATTGAATGTGGTTTCTGCACATGATTCAATAATACAAGGTTAGATAATTATTGACAGCTGCGGTTTGACACTCCCTTACAAAAGGTTGCATTTACGAAGGACGGAGAAAGGAGAAGAAGGAAATCTCTTGGTGCGAAAATGGTACTAGAATAGTACGCAGAGTAGGCAATTAGTAGTGAAATTCCTTTTGTAAATTCTAATGTATTTGCAGGAAATCTGGCATTTTAAACGAAATGTTGAGCGTAATATTGATATATCTACGTGAATTACGTAATTTATGTGCTATTTAGCTGTATAAAAATTGCAAAATGACTCAAAATTAAAATAAGACTACTATGAGATTGATGTAAACATCCAATTTAAAAACAGTTTATGTTTTCATCAGTTAATATGCTTCATATGCATATACAAATAAACATATTGCACAAAAGCTTGTACTTTATTTCACACCTAAGCAAGATTGTTTCCATGTAAATAAAGAAGCAACACGGTGCCTCTGCTAAGGGAGCGGCGCGAGAGAGACAACTGTCAGTTTATCGAACCTTGTATTATTGAATCATGGTTTCTGCAGCGATTATAATTATAAATTTAGGCCCTGTGCCAATTGATAGAAAATAGAAAATTTTGACGGATCAAGTAAAAATTTGACACTTCTCGTGGTGAATACGAACGAAGCCCCATGAGCTATGTAAAATTTTGACAGCTTATAACCATGTATACACATAATATTGCTTGGCGGTAATAAGGAGTGAACATGAAAATGAAAGCTGAAACAGCATAAAAAAGCGTACGTTACTTGCAAATTATAAAATAAATATAAATTTTAAGAATTTCAGCAACACACAAAAATAAAGCTTTCGCACGAGCGTTTGTTTGGTTTTTCAACTGTCAAAATTTTACTCTGCATTTGGCACAGCAAAATTCAATTTATTTGTACACCATAGCAAATTTTTCCACCCCGTCTCACCACGGAGAAAAAAGTTACCGATTGGCACAGGCCCTGAGGTTTATTACATATGTATGATATATGTGAGACAGCCGAAACCAGCCCGGACTTTGTTAACATTCTCCGAAAGTATACCCATTCAGTAATAAAAAACTCGGTGGATTTGCAAAAGTTAGCTCGTATTTTTATTTCATGGCCTACTAAAGTTTTCATGTCTCGGCCTAAGTAGTTTTCAAAAAAGGCGAAAAACAGTTAAAATAAATGTCTGAGCGAAATCAAAATTTAAAATATATATAATAAAATTTCATGGGAGATATTTTTGTAGAACATTTTAAACCATTAGCTCACGCCTAAAAGGCTCATTTTGACCCTTACTTCAAAAAATCCCGCAAAAAGCAAATTTGGAAGGTCGTTAGGATTGATATATTCTAGAAAATTATTCTCCGGGAAATTTTACTATAGGTCTTCTCAGGTAAAAGCTTAATGCCAACAACGTAAAAGCCTCTAAACATTTAAAATAAAAAATCAACAAAAAAAAACTAGTTTTTTACAAACAAAATTTTTAAATTTGAGTTTGGAATAACAGTTCCTTCTAGGCACAGATTTTTTGTCCCGATGCATCAGTTCGAAAATCAGGTTTTTTTTTTTACTTGCATCCCTAAGACAAATGGAGTGCCACACACAGTGATGGCAAATTTAGTCAGAAAGAAGAAAGTTGAAGAGTTATTTTTTTGGAAATAAAGATGAAATTCGATTTTTTTTATGAAAACTCGATTTTATCCGAATTTTAGCAACACAAAGTTCCACTTCAAAAATTCGCCATTTTGGAGCTAAAATTCGATTAAAATTCGAATATCGAAGCTTCGAATATCGAATTTACCCATCCCTAGTGGTAATGATATGCGTTTGTAAAACAATTTCAATCCACGATCAAGAAAATAAAGGTCGCGCCATTCGCGGACCGCTAACCCTCTCTTCGTCGGTTTGACAGCATCCACCTAATCGCTGACGTCATAACATATTTTTGTTCATGAACCAAAAATACAAGATCACGTCTTCTTTTTAGTAGCCCGTTATAATCGCATTTAGGAAAAAAGTTGGGCGACTTTGACATTAGCCGTTTGTTTACATTTGTTCGTTGTTTACAATTTGGTGGTGGCTTTTTACTGCAATTTTCTTAATTTTCGCTTGTGACAACCTGTGCACACATAAGGTAAAGAATAATTTAACACAGCGACATGATTTATAGAAGAATTTGCATAATAAAAATTATTATTCATGCATTCAACAATTACGCGGTTTTTTTTGTTCTGTTCGTTGTTTACTTCTTACAACAAAGATGGCGTCGAGATTTCAACAGCTAGAAAATAACTTTTTTCTTTCTTTCGGGAAGGCGTGATCTTGGGTCTTTCGTTCATGATTTTTGTTTACATTCCCTGTTGCCAACTCCATGCCTTTCGCACCAAATTTAGTGGGCATTCAAAACGCGAAAATTTTTGAGTTTGGTGCTTGCCGCGTTTTTGGTGCTTTTGTTTTTAGTTTCAAGACACCAAATTAGAAAATCTTAAAAAATGGAAGCAATATTTATAGCAATCGTAAGTGTGGTAAGCAACTTTACAAAAATTTAAACAAAATCATGGCACAGTGACAATCTTAAGCGACAACAAAATATGTGGCAGCACCTTCAATCATGCCAGAAGAATCAACCGTCGTGCAAGAAACATTGATTTTTATTAATTTGAATCGGCATCCTTACAATAAAATTATGTATAATATTGGTCATTTAAGTGCAGATTAACTGTATGATCTGAAAATGAATTGTATAAGTTAATCAACAATCTCTACCATGTGCAATTGGGCCTAAAACTCATTACATAAAACCCAAGACCGATAGAATACAAGATTGCGCTGATTGATGTGAAAATCGGGAGAGTAACGTGGATGACGTCATCGCAGATTTGCCGGTGGAGAGAGCTGTCAGTATGTGTATGTTTTGCATATGTACATGTATATGTATCTTACACAGACAATACACAAAATCTCCTATGACGTCATAGTTCTGTCAAAAAGAGAGAGTTAGCGGTATAACAATCAGCGCCACCATCTGTATTCATTTCACCATGCATAAAACCCATACACACTCTACCTTAAAAACGCGCTTAAAGGTTTTAATAAAAGGTGTTTAAGAATAAAAGTTTTGATCTAAACACAAATGAGAGAAAAAGTGTAGCATAGCGGCTTCTCGCTCCGGAAAATATGAAATAGTGGATATGGTCCTCCCTCTTAAATTAACTATATTTCGTAAAATACCGCACCGATTTTTACGAAATTAGTAATTGTGGAGGTACTTTTCGTTTGATATGAGTATGTATATACTTATAAAAAAAGAACAATTCAAATAAAGAATTTCTTTTACAAAAAAACGTTCGTAGTAAACCCGGTTTGAAAGCAAATCAGTTAAAAGAACAAAATTACACGCATTTGACATACCATCTGTTAATAGCAGTCTTATAAATTCTAGTAGAAAATTTTCAATTAAGGGCCTGTGCCAATTGATAGAAAAGTTCTCTGGATAGTAAATTTTTGACAGCTATGAGGTGAATAAAAATGTTTGATACGGCAGGGCTAGTGAAAAATTTGACAGCAAGCATTATCAAGAAGAAGAACGAACAACGCACGTATACACATAAATTAAAGAAAACAAAAGCGAGTGGAAATAAAAGAAAGGAAGAAAAAAAAAAGAAAAGGAAAAGCCGAGGACAACCTAAGATGCATTTTTGTAGTCTTGTTATCGCCGTTCATAATGCTGCTTAGTATTTTGGAATAAACGTCTTGTTGCATGTACATAATACCCTAAAACGACATATGTTTTTATTGGAAACAATTGTACACGGTTTTAAACATTTTTGTGAACACACTTACCAGACGGTTTTGACGTGTTTTTATTTCTAATATTACTGCTAAAAGGTCTAATAAATGCATGGATTTCAGTTCCAGAAGAATTGAAATCATCAAAGGCAAATATTTTCTATATAATTGCTGCATTTTATAAATTGCAAAATCGATAGTCTTCTTGTGCATCAAAGCAACTGTCAAAAATTTCCAGCAGTAAAAAGTTACGAATTGGCACAGCAGAAATGTAAAATTTTCTCACCATAGTAAAAAGTTTTTCCACCATAGAACTTTTCTATCAATTGGCACAGGCCCTAAAATTAATAGATAATAGGGGTCTTCATCAAATATGATAAACTTGTTAAAGTGATAAATTTATCATTTTGATAAATGAACTGTCAAACTTTGTATGGAAATCTATTTAACCAAAGTTTATCCCTTTTTAAACGACTTTGGTGGATAAATGTATAAATTTCAGCAAAATTCAAACCTTACAGGTTGACAGGTAGTCCCTTTTGCTAGGAAGACATAGAAGCAAATGAACACAATGGACGAGATAAAAATGAAACATAACTAGTCATGTAAGTTAAATAATAAACAGTTTTGTGCAATTATTAACGAAGGTGCGTTCATGAAAGAAGGCGGATAAACTGATAAATTTAAGCAATTTATCCCATTATCCCTTTAGATGACGACCCCTAATAAGTAGTTTTTTTTATTAAAAAAATTTATTTTCAGGTACTTTTTTTTTTAAATACACTACTTTAAACAACAAAACAAGATATTATTCGTGCATTTCAACTTCATAATAAAGTAATTTTTTCAGTACATATAAAATAATATTTTTACCCGAGTACACTTATGCACAAGGGTATATTAACTTTGTTCGCATAACGGTTGTTCGTAACAGCAAAACGAGTCCAGATAGATATGGAGCAAAAATTTAGTAAAAATTTAGTACATAGGGTGCCCTTTATCCAAGGTAGGTTGGTATTGAATATGGGCGAAATCGCACTACCCATATAACGGTATTTTTGAAAACTGCAAAAACTACAATATTTCATTAAATTTTAAATGCAAATTGTGGAAAATTGGGATGTGAAGTAGACTTGTGGTAAAAAATATTATTATGAAATTTTTGGAAAATGGGCGTGAACCCGCCCGCTTATGATGAAATGCTGTATCTCAGTAGCCGCATCACCAATCCTTACCAAACGCGGTAATAGCCTTGGGTAGGGTCTAGCTAAGAAACCTGTTGAAAATCTTTGAAATCGGGAAATAACCACGCCAAATCGTGCATATAACCATATTTTAATACAAAGCGCAAATTTCGAATAAAAAGTACATATTTCATTACAAATATTTATAAGATCACTTAGAATTACAAAAATAACGCTAATTAGTTGTATTGAAGTATAAAATATTTTATTACGTTCAGGTTTACAATATTTCTCTCGCCATTTATCCGATGTTAAAATTTTGCACCACATTATTTTGCTGCACAGCAACCTGAATGCGGCAAAACAGTTGCTCGCAACCCTCAAGCCCTTTATGGGGACCAAATTAACAGCCACAACTACAAAAACCTTTTCTACTGTATACTGTGCTCGGAACATTGAAGTGCAATCTCTCAAGCAGGGACGGGAAATCAATCCTGCCTGTAGCATTGCCAGATATAAAAGACATTGCCAAGAGTGTTCTTTTGATATGACGGAATCCGGAGTGTGAAGTTTAATGAATGTAGAGCGAAAAGGAGGAAAATTTTTTGAATTCTCTCCAACCTATTTATATGAATAGCATGGTATGGTCTCCAAATAAATGCAGCGTATTCTAATTTACAGGCTAACCTAATATTCACGCCGCCAATTTATTGTCAAAAATTTCTCATGCACATGCAACTTGTATGAGATCAACCGAAATTGAACGGCGTGCGTATGAAGCTAACTCCATTTCCAATTTTTGTTCTGCGTGACATTTTGATTTGACGTTTCGCTCAATGAAATCAAATGCAAACGCATGCAAGTCAATTTCGGGTGACGCAAAAAAACAAATTGGACGGCATGCGCCGCGAATATTAGGTTAGCCTGTTAGACAGTGCAAAAGCCGAAAACAACATCTTAAGTATGTATGGATCTGAGAAATTAGAGAGCTCCTCCGTACAAACGCTAGCATAGCAAGGAAGTTTTTTATTATACAATTAACATGCATAGCAAAAGTGCACTTAGTAGTGGGATTCATGAAATGTCGCAAAGTTGTTGCAAATGTCGCATTTGCCACCTTGCGACACAGCTGATTAGTTTTGTATGGAAACTTTCTTGCGACAAAATTGCGACATTGCCATAGTATTTGAGCTGATCTGTTAACGCTGCGTTTACAAAAGACAATTTGAGACAAGAAAATTGCGAATATGTACCAGTTGTCAAATTGTTGTGTAAGATAGGCGTCCAGACAATTATAAAGACAATACATTTTTCAGCAACCGCCGCTAGTGTCGTTTGGCGTGAATTTTATATTATTTACTAAAATATCCAAACACAAACCACTTTTCATATTTCTGTGATTTTTTTGCGATTTAGGTTAGGTTAGGTTAGGTTATCCAGGCTGCCCTCATCCGTACAGGAAAGGGGCACACTTAGGCCTCCATGGGCCCATTGCGATACCATATTTGAGACTCGTAGCGTCCCTCCTCCTACCTCAGAAATTGAATCAATTTGTAGCTCTGATGAAGCGCACAAAATCGTAGATACTGGCCGAGTCCAGTTCAGCCAGACACTCGAAAGAATAGCGAAGGAGCGAGCGTCGACGGGCTCTTGCCAAAGCGGCACAGGTAATGCTCCACCCTCTCGATTTCCTCCTCATTGCTGCAGCTACGACAGTAATCGTTTGGTGGGTTCCCATAAGGCAGTGCCCGGTGAGAATTCCAATAAGATGGCGGAGCATTGGTCGCTCCAAACGGAAGAGAGGGCGAGATCTACGCTTATCTAACCTAGGCCAAATGTGTCTCGCTATCCTGCACATGGGCTCCGCGAACCATCTTACATTTGCCCGTTCGATAAAGTTATTCTGCAGCCAAAGTTTACAGGATGATAGCGGAATACCCGCATCACGAGCGGTACTGATTGCAGGCAGTAGGGTTCCTTTCCGAGCCAGCTCGTCCGCAACACAGTTGCCCGGTATGTCCCTATGACCTGATACCCATACAACTTGAGTGAAGTGACACGTTAGCAGCTCATTTAGAGTACGTCTACATTCCATGATAGTCTTAGATGTAGATTTGTCATAATTAAGAGCTTTGATAGCTGCCTGGCTATCAGAAAAATAGTTACTGCACGTAGATTATTAGGAGAACCGATCAGCCATCTAGTAGCTTCGTAGATTGCTGTTAGTTCAGCCTTAAACACGCTACAGTAATCTGGCAGACGGAAACTGAGGATAAGTGAGAGTTCTTGCGAATATATCCCACTTCCTACCTTCAGATCTGGCTTGGAGCCATCGGTGTAGATGGCTGCTGAGTCAGAGTACGAGATCAGGATTGAATCCTCCTCCCACTCACCCCTTCAGAGGATCCTTGTTTGGAAGGGATTCTTCAGTCCAGTAAGCATTACTGTGTAGTCTAGGCACCTGAAGTTTCCTGGAAGATCTTCCAAAATTCTAGAGTGTCCAAATCTTGTATCACTCCACTTGATCAGCGCGTTTAATCTAACAGCATTATAACTTGCCTGTAGTGTGCCATATAGGTCCACAGGCAGAAAATGGAGCAAAGTCTCTAGGGCTTTAGTCGGCGTTGAGGGCAACGCCCCCATGATCATCATGCACGCCACCCTTTGAACCTTTGTCAGTCTGCTTTTGATTGTAAGTTTGTCCACGGATGGCCACCAGACCGTGATACCATAGAATAGAATGGGACACACCACTACTGTGTACATCATGTTCACAATGTGCGGCTTCAAGCCCCACTTTTTTCCCATTGCTGATTTACAGGGCAGTTATAGCCTTCTTGCAACGCTCTTCAACATTGCGCCGCCAAGTTAGCTTTCTGTAAAATACAACGCCCAGGTACCTAACTTCCTCCGAGAGGGCCAGCGTAACACCGTTCAAGGAAGTTGCATCTGGACGGTTTTAATTTTATTTGTGAATAGAACCATGACTGTTTTCCCTGGATTGACACCAAGGCCAGATTCCTTGGACCAGGTTTCCACAACGCGTAAGGCGCCTTGGACCAGGTCACATAGAACTTGGGAGTGCTTACCTACCGCCTTCAGAGCGAGATCATCAGCGTAGGCAACTACCTGACAGCCTGTGCTCTGCAGCTGCGACAACAGAGTATTCACCGTTTGATTCCACAGGAGTGGGGAGAGGTCACCGCCTTGCGGGGTGCCGTGGTTTGCATACCTTGTTACCGATACCTCTCCCATCTCCGAGTATATAGTTCTGCACACTAGAAGGCGATGAACAAATTCTACCAGAGGGTACTCCAGGCCGTTTTTAGTTAGGGCGCGGAGAACAGCTTCTGGGAGAACATTATTGAAGGCACCCTCGATATCAAGGAATACGCCTAATTCATATTCCTTAAGCGCTATTGCCTTTTCAATGGTGCTGACAATACTATGCAAAGCTGTACCTACAGACCTGCCTTTCAAATAATACTAAAATCAATTTCTTGTCGGATCTTCACGTCCAGTAGTCTTTCCAGAACCTTCAGGAAGAAAGATGTAAGGCTAATCGGTCGAAAGTCGCTTGGCTTCACGTGGGATGGTCTACCGCCCTTGGGAATGAACACAACCCTCGCCAGTGTCCATCCCTTGGGTATGAAGCAAAGTAAGAGACAAGCCTTATAGATTGAGACAAGCATCGGACATAGAATGTCAGACGTTGCTCGAAGTTCGGCAGGGAAGATGCCGTCCATGCCTGGAGATTTGTAGGGCTGGAAGGACCTTATGGCCCAATCTACCTTTTCTACCTCAATAAAATCTACGTATTCTAAGGAGCGTCCAGAAATGGTGCGAGCAACGCCAGGCTCCTCAGTACACCCTGGAAAGTGGGCGCTCATTAGAACGTCAAGCATCTCCTCTTGGGATGATGTCCAGTCGCCATTCGACTTCTGAATAAACATTGGGTTCGTCGGATTTTTGGCCAGCACTTTTCGCAAGCGATTACCCTGCGATTGTTCCTCTATGCTATCACAATAATCCTTCCAGGAGGCCCTTTGGGCTTTCCTGGTGGCATTCTTAAATTTCTTCAAGGCTGCTTTGTACGCAGACCAAGAACCATTACGCTTTGCAGCGTTGAAGAGCTTCCTGCTTTCCTTCTTTAAAGAGGCAATTTCCTTGGTCCACCAGTGTGGCTTCCTCTTTCCTCTCGGAAGTACAATTGGACAGGACGCAGAGAAGGCCGTATTACAGGCTTTGGTGATGCAATCTACGGCTTCTTCAATTTGTTCCGATGAGCTTAACTCACCGAGAGAAGCAAGGTTTGCGAATAGAGGCTCCGCTTCATCAGATGGTAACAGTAGGCCGAGCCTTCTGAGAGAAGCGTCATTGAGCAGAGACTCCGATAGTACCCTCCTAAACACAGTCCAGTCGGTACGTCCCTTGTTTCTATACAGAATCGGAGCCGGAGATTCCAACGAGATTTCGAATGATAGGTACATATGATCAGAGAATGAATGGTCGTTTAGTACATGCCATTCCCTAATGCTCTCCAAGAAAAAGTTAGACGTTAAGGTAATATCTAGTACCTACTCCCGGTTTGAGGTAACAAAGGTGGGTCTACTACCAATATTACAAATAGCTGGATCATAAGATAGTATGAAGTCAAGTAGTAACTCACCTCTTGGGTTGATGTCTTTTGATGAGTTTTGCGATATTGTCTTGCCTCTTTTTCTCAAATTAACCAAGACGTGACCGGATTGTCCAATTTACTGTCCAAGCCGAAGACAATGCGAGAAGTGTGAATGTATTAGTAAAAAGCGTGCATGTATTGCTATTGTCTTCGCAAAATTGTCCTATGTAAACCCCAAAAAATGGCAAAAGGCAAAGAAATCCATTTGTATTCTTATGGACGCTCACACACAGCTGTCAAAACTTGTCGGTCACATGCGAATTCTTTGCGTACGCACACAGTTGATTGTGAGCTTGAAAAAGGCATATTATGCATTTTAAATAAGTTTTTATTTCATAATTCTGAATGATATTTTAATTCTCTATCTTTTGATGTATCAACTATTGCAAAAAGTTAAGTAATAAGAAAGATATTGCTCAAAATAAAAAGCTCACGCTCACGTTCGCATTGAACTGTATATCAGGCTTAACCGAATCAAGCGTAGAGTTAGCAATGAGCGCGTCCATAAGACGTAGCTGTTTAGCTCAACTGCTACAAAACTGCTGGCAACTGTTGGACCCAACAATTACGTCTTAGAAACGGCTTGATGAATATGCTGTCAAATGAACAGCTGATAAATGTAAACAAATGACGTTGCAATAAATAGAGATAGTTGCGCCGATAGTATTTCCGTTTTAACGCTGAGCTGCCGATGTGTTGAAAAAATTTCTCAAAGTTATAATGAATTAAACAGCGTATAATTATAAAGCAAACATCTTCATACACATATATTTAGACCCGTAGTATTATTATAAAATATTTTAGTTACCTTATCCCATCAGGAATATTAAATTGATTAAATGTGTGTGCAGTTGCCACCTAGAAAGCGGCGTTACATTTAATATAAACGGCGTACGTCTTTCCGATCAGCTGTTTGGCTAGCCACAACATGTTGAGTTCAGGTAGCGAAAAAATTCTGCAATGGAAAAAATGGCGGAAAGTGGCCAACTGTTGAGTTGAGCCATCCACATAGCCAAAATTCGACAACGCTCACGCTAACACAAAGCAAGAAGATGGCCAACTCTCAACTTTTCGCGTGCGTCGCTCGTCAGCTGTTGCAAATAAATAAAATTATTGGAATTATTTTTCCTTTTTAATCAAGTGTGGGCAAGAAATATCGTTTTTAATGCAATTATTTATATGAAATATTAATTTATCGCATTCGCTGCCAAGCGTTCACTGTAGCCAGCATACTTTTAACGTGCGTTCTGTCGAAGCAACGCCAACGCCAAAGCCAATACGAAAGTTCTATGTGGACCGGGCAAGTAGGATTTAATCCACCTAAAAAAATTTAATGAAAGCCAAAGCACTCCAACATAGTTAAAAGTTTTGTTTGAGTTCCGCGCTTTTCAGGCTTCAGCAATATCTGAATTGTGTAACTGAAAGCCTGAAAAGCGCCAAACGCCCGAAAATCTTGTTGCGGAACTGTACTTTTAATATTTTAAGATATCACACATTTTTATTTAACCTCGAATATGTTCTTTATTTTTTATTTGCGCAAATAATTTTGCTATAGTTGAAGTCACTATAAAAGGTGCTATCCAAGGCATATCAAACAGGTAGTTGCATTAGAGCAAAAACAACATGTGCGTATATTTTGCTGTTGCTTTTGGTATCGAAAGTGTCAAAAATGTTCCGATGTATTCGTCTTAATCAGAGAGTGCCAGTTGAAATGCAGAAAATAAAAAATTGAAATTGGAAAAAATAAAAATTCTTGCAACTTTCTTTCTTAGGGCCGTTTGCACCATGTCTAGTTAATTCTAACTCCCAGTTAAACATCTTTATCGACGTTATCGACACCCATCATATAACATGTGATCGATAAAGCAGTTAACGTGCTTAACTGAAGGATGTACCTCCAGTTAGCGTTAACTAGACATGGTGCAAACGGCCCTTAGTAAATTTGTTTGCTTCTCGAAGCATTGATCCATCCTTTGCAAGGCCCAGTAATCGGCGTTTGCGCTGCTGAGTTGGGCGAATGTTCCAAAAGCTGCTGTGCAACGGCTTGTTTTTTATGGAAAAAGGTTTTAATGCAAATAGATTTTAATAATTTTGAATTTTTGTAAGAATAAATTAAAAACGGAAAATGTTCCGAATAGTATCTGTTTGTTCGAGGATGGTACAAAAAAAATGAAGGGGGCGTAATACCGCCCACCTTTACAGCTTGGAAGAGAAAATACCAAGGAATTCAATGGTAAGCTCTTCCGACTACCGGACTCCTCAGGCGAGCCTCTTCCAAATGGGGAAAAATCGTTGCTTTTGCTTACAAAATGCCTCAAATGTTTAAAATACACCAAATAAATAGTGATTTTTTTCTCGGATTTAGTTACTTATTAAACTTAGAGGAAATTTATAGCTCTTTCACGAGTTTTTTAAATAACAAATAGCGAAAACGCAAATTGAAATAAATAATCATATTGAATTAAACACCTATTGTAGGTGTTGCCACTCCACCAAATATTCACAACATTACAATCAGGTTAGACTTCAGGCCTTTCAAATAGTACATTTTCATGATCCAATAATATTATTACTGGAACAAGTGCAGAATAGAGACTCTTCACTCCAGGGAAAATGCATAAGTTGGCCACCCTTTTTCTTGATTTCAAAGGTATTATTGTAACCTTAGTATACATGGCAACTCTGTTGTTAGGAGAAAAGCTTATGTACATAGCAACCCTGTTGTTGATACCTCCTGTCATTCCATTTTTTCAATTGCACATAGAAACAGCCTCGTGTATAAGCCGATTCGAATGTAATTAATTTAGACTTAAAATAGTAATAAAAGATTAGCATTGTACAGCAAACGCGTGTTTTATTCAACATCGACCCTATTAAGGATACATTAATTTTGGCGACGAGGTGAACAACCGTCTACAGCAAATCAACACATCACAGCAAACAAGAAAACCATCAAAGAGGGAAAAAAAACAAAATGGACGCCAAGCAATTTGCAGAATTCATGGCGATGCAACAGAAGATTCTGGAAACAATGTCGGGTAATTTATCAACGGCTTCAAGTGGTGCTACGAGTATAAATGTTAGCTCTAATACTGCGCTTGTACCAAATTTCGAAACCCTTGACACCGCGAAGGAATCCTTTCGAAATTACAGACTAACAGGCTAACCTAATATTCACGCATGCCGCCAATTTATTGTCAAAAATTTCTCATGCACATGCAACTTGTATGAGATCAACCGAGATTGAACGGCGTGCGTATGAAGCTAACTCAAATTCCAATTTTTGTTCTGCGTGACATTTTGATTTGACGTTTCGCTCAATGAAATCAAAAGCAAACGCATGCAAGTCAATTTCGGGTGACGCAAAAAAACAAATTCGACGGCATGCGTACCAAAACGCAAGCCGCGAATATTAGGTTGGCCTGTAAGGTTTGAAAATTACACCCGAATGAAGAACGTTCGTATGTACAAAAATTATTGTGCTAATTTACTACTAAACTCAATTGGTTCAAAATCGTTTAACATTGCCACAACCTTGGCTTCTCCCAAATGTCCGAGTGACCTTGAGTACGATGAGCTGATCGCACTACTATAAACACGCTTATCACCGAAACGGAACGTGCTAGTCGCCCAACATCAATTTTTGCAGAAATACCAGTCGGAAAATCAACCAATAGCCGAGTACATTGCAGCCTTAAGGACGGACATCGGCGATTGCAAATTTTACTGTTCATGTAAAAAGCCGATTGCAGACATTTTTCTGCGCGCACAATTCATACGAGGGATTAAAGACAACAGCATTCGTGAGCAATTATTACAAAGTCATCGAGATTTAACAGCGTTTAGAGATAACGTATCAAAGGCTCTTGCGTTAGAAGCAGCAAAAACCGATTCGAAAGAACTTTCACAAAAAATCAACCAATAAACATCCCGCGAAATTAATAAAGTTCATGTTAAGAAAGGCAAATACCAACATAATTTTAATCAGTCACTTAATCAAAATAAATCGAAAAGTGAAAAGCACAGAATTGACTTTAAAGCATTGGGCATCGACAAGCTGTGGTAAAAGTAATCATTACGCAAAAAATTGTGCTAGTAAACGGAAAAACCTTCACTGTTATGAATGTAAAAAATCAGGCCATGTCGCCAACGCCTGCATAAAAGCACGCATGAATAATAAACAACCAAGTTGTGAATCGACAAACCGAATCCAAAATGGGTATAATGGAGTTTTATCCATCAAAACGATTGAAGATATTTATCAAAACAGTTCAAGAAACTCAGACAGATTTTTCGTCATGGTTAAAATCGAAGGCAAACCTGTAAAATTTGAAGTCGACACCGGATCAGGCTATAGATTCTTGCCCAGAGATACATTTTTGAACTTAAACATTAATGTTCCTCTATTACCAACAAATACGATGTTTCGTTCATATTCGAAAGATGTATTCATTCCGGATGGGAAAGTGGTTGTGCAGGGGGAATATGATGGTATGACGATAAGGGACGAAATTTATATTGTACCAGAAGAGTATACGCCGCTCGTAGGTAGTAATTGGATTCGGAAATTCAATATAAATTTGAGCGAAATCAACGCTATACATTCAAATCACCTTGAAAATGATGCAGATATAATTTCTTCGCTAAACGATAAATTTAAATCTATTTTTGAAAACAAAATCGGCTGCGTCAAACAATATACAGTGTCGCTTAAGTTACGAAAAGATGCCAAACCTATATTTTATCGAGAACGTGGAATTCCGTACGCGTTAATCAAAAGTGTCGACCAAGAGCTTGATGAGTTAGAAGCGGCAAATGTAATTTCGAAAACCGAAATTAGTGATTGGGGCTCCCCGTTGGTGGTCATACCGAAAGCAGGCGGAGGCATACGCTTATGTGTTGACTATAAAATAGGAGGAAACGAGCATCTCGTAGACGTGCATAGTCCAATAAGAAAAATTGAAGAGATACTCAACTGCGGGGGTCAAAATATTTCTATAGACTTGACTTATACAAAGCTTATCTACATATCTAGATGAAATTCGAGTAAAATTCAAACAATGGCTACACATCGTGGCACGTACAAGGTTAACCGCTTATCATTTGGTATCAAGACGGCACCATCCGAATTTAATAGAATAATCAATCAAATATTACACGACGTGCCTAAGACGGAAGTATATTTCGACGACATTATTGTTCACGGGACAACCAAACTAGAATGCAAAGAAAACTTATATAAGTGTTTACAGCAACTTCAAAAATTTGACTTACACCTCAATAAAGGTAAATGTAGTTTTTTTTCAAGAAGAAATCGAGTTTCTTGGTCACACAATCAGACCTAACCAAATACAAAAATCGAAAAATAAAATATCAGCTATAACAGGGTTACCTAAGCCGATTCATTCCCAATTGTTCAACGATCACTGCGCCTATACGCAACCTCACTAAGAAAAGATCTAAATTTTGTTGAACATCGCAATGTGATAAGGCATTCGAAAATATTAAAAGGGAAATAGCTAGCGATCGTGTACTCGTACCGTATGATCCGAAGTATCCGCTACAATTAACGTGTGGCGCGAGTCCAACTGGGATTGCAGGTATCTTGTCGCACGTCATCGATGATCAAGAACGTCCCATTTCTTTTGCTTCATGATCCCTAACAGAGTCCGAGCGGAACTACTCTCAAATTGATCGAGAAGCACTAGCTATTGTTTTTTCAGTCGATCATTTTTATCAATATTTGTTTGGTAAGCAATTCACGCTCGTAACGGATAACCAACCATTGGTTCGAATTTTTCATCAAAACGCGAAATTGCCTCAGATGACTTTCGCACGTCTTCAAAGATACGCAGTCTTCCTCTCAGGATTTGACTATCGAATTGTTTACAAAAAAGGAATCGAGAACGTGAACGCCGATTGCTTATCGCGAGCTCCAATATTTTCACAATCTTTAGCAGACAAGGTGATTAACGAGGAGATAAATAATCTATGTGAATCAACTTTAAATCAAATTTCAACGCTAACACTAAACTACACAACTCTGAAAACGGAAACATTGAGGGATAAGGAACTTTCAGCGCTGTTGCAAGATCTTCAAAACAATCGAGTGGAAAACACAATGTTTACAATAAACAACGGTATAATTTTCAGGGGTCAGCGCGTAGTAGTACCCTCATCTTTACAACAACCGGTTTTAGCAGAGCTTCATCAAATGCACATCGGTATATCAAAGATGAAACAACTGGCACGTAGGTATGTGTATTGGAAATCAATTTATAAGGACATCGAGCGACTAGTGAAAGAATGCTTTGCATGCGGTGCTGTCAGAGCAAGTCCGCCAAAAGTAAAACTACATACATGGGAGGAACCAGAACAAAGCGAATTCACAACGATTACGCAGGTCCGTTTCAAGGATACTATTATTTGGTGGTTATAGATGCGAAATCGAAGTGGGCCGAACTCGGGTTAACGTCTTCGGCACCAACATCTACTATCACAATGGAAATGTTACTTGACTTATATGCGAGACATGGATATCCGGATGTAATTGTATCCGATAACGTAACAATATTCACCAGCAATGAATTTAAACGATTTTGCACAAGTCATGGAATTTTTCAAAAGTTCATTGCACCAGGTCATCCGGCTACGAACGGGTTAGCTGAACGTAACGTTCAAACTTTAAAACATCGTCTTAGGTCAATGACAGACGACCGCCGTTCAATACGTGAAAAGGTGAGAGAAATACTTTTCGCTACAGAGCAACACCATTAAAGAACGGTCAGACTCCATCGGAACTATACCTAAACAGACAAATACGTATACAACTGGATGCGCTGAAGCCCCCACAATTGGATAATCAACGCTCTTGTCAATTACAGGAATCCCGTCAATTAACAGAGGGAGAGAGAGTACGAGCTCGATATTACTGGAAGTTGGACACAATTATCAAAAAGATGGGTCATTTTCACTACTTAGTAAAATTAGATGATGGTCATATTTTGAAACGCCACATAAACCAATTGTATGCAACAGGAATTTCACCACAGATTCCAAACGCTATTTCCACGTCTTCAGACATTCAGCCACAAACATCTGATACGGAGGCCGGTTCAGCAGATTTACAGGATCTTGTACAGGTTCCGATAAATATTGCCAATCGAACAGGATCTTCCGACATCAGAAAAGGCAACACATCGGTATCAACGCCACAACTAGTCCGAAGGCCCGCTTGGCAACATCGGGCACCAGTCTACTTGAGGGACTACTCGGAACAGCCTCGTGTATAAGCCGATTCGAATGTAATTAATTTAGACTTAAAATAGTAATAAAAGATTAACATTGTACAGCAAACGCGTGTTTTATTCAACATCGACCCTATTAAGGATACATTAGGTATATAACATTTTTTGTGCAAATCAAAGAACGTAAATCTAAGGCGAATACATATAAGTTGGTATCGATTCAACAAATACAACAATTACTTGTATTTTGTTTTGCTTTTAGCGGGCCATTGTCAAATTTCAGCTATTCTTCCCCGAATGAAAAAGGGCGACAGAAAATACAAGCACTCTCACGTTTTCACTCACCCACTAACGAAATAAAAAATTTTTACAATCAAACGCTACTCACAGCTTATGAAAGAACATCACCTTATATAAATTCGCCTTGCGTAAATCTATAAGAAGAGACAACACGTTATAATTGTAACGAGTGGAAACATCAGGAGCGTGCTTTCTCTTTTGCCCAAATACGTTTTGTGATTGGATGAAAATAGAAGGCACGCTCCTGATGTTCACACTCACTGCAATTATAACGTGTTATCTCCTCTTATAGATTTACGTACTTTGTGCAAATGAATATTATGGCTGCTAGATGGGGGGGAGTTGTTAATTTTCAAATCTTAAAATGCATATTTTTCATAAAATACTTAACTGATTTAAAAAATTAACGTCATTGTACAGGTACAGTATTCCCCGCTTAGTTGCACTGAAAAAATTGCACATTTTTGGTTCAATTAACCGGGGAATCAATTAACCGATACTCGTTTATTTGAACAGTTCGTTCAATTACAGAAATCCCTCTAAATTGGGAAACCGAATCACTTAAAAAAAATAAATACGTGTATTTTAAATACAGTGGTCGTCCAATTTAACGAATCTTATGTTGTATGCCGCTTTCTTACAGATTTTCGTCACCAATACATATATGTTTTAAGTTTCTTTGCAGAGATGCCAACTACTGTTTATCAGAAATGCTAGGAAATATGTATGTGTGGTAATGCCAGATTATTTTTTTAACGACAACTTTTTGAGCAATTAACCGGGGAGAATTAAAGGTATTCCTATTATGTTTGTTTGATACGGTAACTTAAATCATTTTGATCGCTTGGTAACCCGGCTAATTTTACCATTCCTAATTGTGAAATATCCGGCGACGAAAGTAAGTGGGAAAATTTAATGTATTTTATTTTATACTGTATTTGCATTAGCTAATTAAATTAATTGAAATAAACATCAAAACTCAAACGTGGTATTAAGCTATAAAAATTGGTCCTTGCGCCATAGGAGTTACAATATTCTTCAAAAGTTTTGAGCCACACGTGCAAGCACGCTAGTTAGTCAGTTAACCTCTAAATCAAGAGAACACTTAGTTTTTCAGTGCACGGCCGTGGCTTAAACTAAGTTTAAACGCCCGATCTGGCTGGTTTAAACTTAGATCAACCAATCAAATGTCAGTCAGCTGTTCAATTTAAACTCAGTTTACTTAATCTAAGTTTAAACTGGCACTGAAAAACTGGCCCTTAGACGTCATACGAGCCGTATCAACATGCCGACTAACAAGGACCAGTGCCCAATGTGAACTGAATCTCAGGATATGGTTCAATGCGAGCGCTGCGATCAATGTCATCGCTTCGATTGTGTAGGCGTGAATGCAGGCATCGTTGACCAAGGCTGGGAGTGCGACACGTTCCGCAATCAGATTCAAGGTGAGCTTTTCACAACGCCTGCGGCAAAACAACCAAGCACGTCGACCGAAGACAATGCTGGTGGTGACCAAGACAAGGTACGTACTAAGGTAATTAGAATATCAAGCGAGTGTAGTTTTTACGGTGGGAGTGAAAACCTCGGGCTTGAATGCTTAGAGGAAGAGCGAAAAGCCACAATGGATTTCATTAAAAAAAAAGTACGCAATCCTTAGCGTAAATGCTTCATTTGACGAGACCGCCGATCAACGAAGCTACGCGAATGCACAACAAGTCCATCCGATCCTGAACAGCAATAACATTTATGCACGTCAAGTTATCTCCCAAGACCTACCAACCTTCACTAGAAAACCTGAGGAATGGCCGCTGTTTATCAGTAATTTTGAAAACTCAACAAGAATCTGTGGGTTCTCTCACGGGGAAAATATGCTGCGACTACAAAAGGCATTAAAGGTCAAGGCACTAGAATACGTAAGTAATCAACTTTTGATTCCATACCATCATCCAGTCAAGCAACAAGTGACACGGGGAAACGCAAATCCCAAAGAGTAAACGTTCATGTCACGGAGAGATCAAATGCCCTACATGCAGCGACAAACACGAAGTATCAGGATGTCCAAGTCTCGAAAATGCAAGTTATAATGAAAGATGGGAATCTGTACACAAATATAGCCTGTGCCGCTCCTGTTTGAAGCCACATAATCCTCAATATTGCCACTTAATCCAAATATGCCTTAGTTGCAAGCCAGCATGCAAAGAGTTCACAAGTACTTTACAAGGACGTCCCTATTACCATTTATGGAGCACGGGAATCCGTTGACACGTTCGCTTTTCTTGATGACGGGTCGGATCCAACCTTGATCGACCAAAGCATTATTAATAGATTGGGTATAGGCGAACATGAATCATGCCTGTCGCTGAAATGGACAGATGGAATCATGCTGGTAGAGGAGAACTCTAAAGCAGTAAATCTAGACATCTCATCAGTAGGAAATAATACTAGAATAAAGCTCCGCAATGTGCGTACGCTACGGAGTTTAGATTTACCTCTCAACGTAATGGAAGTTCAAAGACTTATATCAGGGAGCTGAGCCGAGCATAATAATCGGTCTAGATAACGTATGTGAAGCCATACCACTAAAGTACAGAGACGGTAAACCATACGACCCTGCTGCTGTCAAGACACGGTTGGGCTGGATAGTCTTTTGTACTCTGGGTCAAGTTCAAAAAGACGCGCCAATTTACAGCGATTGCGTTTTTCAGCTTCACGTTCACGAGTTGGAGGATGATATATCCTTACCTCCTTACGTATCCTTATCCTCCTTGAGCCGGCCAGTTCCCAAAGCTAGAAAAGGCAACCCAGCAGGGTGGGAAAAGTTTAATTTCTAAGCTCCTATGGAGACAAGAAGGTATGAACCTGTCTGATAAATACTTAAAGGCCTTAAGACGGTTGAAATGCTTTGAAGCGAAAATCTCGCAGGACGCGATGCTGAAAACACAAGTCGATGAAAAGGTAAAGCAAATGAAAATCAAAGGATATGTGAGTATGCTCGAGCGCCATGGAGTATTTGCGAACTACCTACGGAAATGGTATTTACCAGTTTTCGCTGTAACTAGCCCGAATAAGCCAAACAAGATTCCACTCGTTGGGGATGCCGCGACCGAACACCGAAGGGTTCTCTCTCTCTCCCTCTCAATAAATGCCTCGAAAAGGGACCTGCTAAAATCACTCATGGAAGTACTATTTAATTTCCGCGACGGGCGATATTCGCGAAATGTATCACAGAGTAGGTGTAGAGTCAGAAGACCAACACCCTCAAAGATTCTTATGGCGAGACTGTGATTAAACACGTGCCCCAGACGTTTACGTACCGTTATGAGCTTTTGTGCAAGGTACTCCCTTTCGATAGCCCAATTTGTAAAAAATCAAAACGCTTATGAATACAAACATATGTATGTATCCGCGCGCGGCTAAATCTGTATTTAAAAGACATTATGTCGATGATATGCTGGACTCTGTGGACACCATAGAGGAGGCAGTAACTCTCGCGAGGAAAGTAAGTGAGATACACCAGAACGTCAAGGTTCTGAAGATGACTTTTATCAGGCCGGAAATAACACGGAACAAGGTTTTGAGGTTGACGATGTTCTCGGCTGGTGGTGGAAGCCTAGTCAGGATACATTCACTTTTTCGCGTCGAGGTTCTGCAAGCCGAGCGCATGTCAACTAAACGCGAACTACTGCGTTTGGGGTACGTTAAAAGGTTTGTGAACTCCATGCTTGCAGCAAAGAAGTACAAATCCGATCCGACAAGATAAAAATGAGAAAGGCCAGCGCTGACATTAGAAGTGGACAATTTGACAGTAGAAGAGATTAGCTGGAGTCAATCTTTTTGTTTAAAATAGCACAACGTGCAACTACCAAAGAAGAGTATTTTGCGTACGTTCTCACCTTATTTGGACGAAAATGGGGTTATCCGACAACGAACTCGAATCCAAAAGACTGCACTTGCTGATATTGTAATTATAAATCCTATTGTACTCCCTAAAGGTATACTACGCGCCTGATGGTTAAAGCTATCACCGACAGTTCAAGCATGTCAACCATAAATCAGTAATAAACACTATTTATGAGCGATTTAGAATTTCGGGTCTCCGCAGGCTTCTAAGAGGCGTTCGAGCGAGATGTAGAATCTGCAAAATCGCCCGAGATGGGGAATCTCCCAAAGGCACGAACCAGTATAAATACAAGGCCGTTCACATACGTCGGTGCATTTAGAGGTCGCCTAGAGCCTCACGACAAGCTCCTGCATATTCGCGATTCGCAACTTTATTGCGAGACAGTGATAATGACACGAATTTAAAGGCGGCGACAAGACCTTACGTGAGTCTGAAATCAATTTCCTGAGTCTGCAACACAAGTTTACCTCCCCAGACATGACATGGACATTTATACGACCTGCAAGCCCGCATATGGGTGGTACATGGGAGCGCCTTGTACGATCAATCAAGAACACGATGTACAAGATCGTCACGCCAACAACTAAATTGACTGATGAAGTCCTTTACAACTTATGGGTTGAAGTAAAATGCATTCTCAACTGTAGACCATTAACTTATCTTTCACTCGACATGGCTGAATAAGAGGCGCTGACCCCTAACCACCTCCTTCTTGGTAGTACAAGTGGCGATAATTTTGGAAAACAGCGTATAGAAAAATCTTTATCCCGACAACTTTCAGAAGAAATTATTAAGCATAATTCAAAGGTCAACCACAATCGAAGTATTTTTCAACGTTTGGTCGATAATTAGTCTTCTCCAATAGCAGTCCGGTTTACAGGATTTAGTCAGAACTTACAGGAAGTCGTTCCTTTTGACAAAAAACCTGTATGTGGGAACACTTTTAAGAGAGTAACTGCGCAACTGTTCCTAGTCAGAAGCTACAGGACTTAGTCCGGAGTTTTTTCCCTCCAAGTGTCAAACGATTAGCTGATTTACACGTGCAAACAAAAACAGAAAGCGGTGAAAGCAAAGAACCTTATATTTGTTAAAAAATGGAAGTAAACAACGAAATCAGTGTTGTACCAATGACATGTAAAAAACCGACTAACGTTTTTACAGGAAATAGTGATTTTTGCGTTGCCGTGCACTTCTGCACCTGTTCTCCTTTTACTCTCACTTGAGGGAGTAAAATTGTAGTTTGATAGTTCCACAGGTTTTAGTCCGAAGTTCAAGGGAACAGACTAATTGTGTGCCAGTTAGCACAGCACGAGCTTTCATTTCGAGGTCACGATGAATACGATTCTTCTTTAAACAAAGGTAATTTTTTAGATTTTTTTTTGCAAAATCTGAATCTGTTTTAGAAAAGCATTTGCAGATAAAGAATACTTCTAGTTCAAGCTATTTATCAAATAAATTAAAAAACGACATAATAAAAAGTGTGGCTGATGTATTAAAAACTCATGTAGCGCTTGAGCTTAAAAACACTTCATTTGTTTCTTTCATTTTGGATGAGCCACCAGACGTTAGCAATAGAGAATAACTGTGTGTGATTTTCACGTACTTTTTTGGCAACAAAATACAAGACCGATTTATGGGCTTTGTTGATGTGTCTGAAAACTAGCAAATGCCCGCTTGCTTCGCGGCGCCTAATAAGATCTTTGCGCTGGCCAATTCAAAAATAGCGTTTAAAAGCAAAAGCAGTCTGTAAAGTAAACATTTTTAGTTTAAATTGAAACGACTAAAAAACGGGATTCTCCTCACACATATGCCAAGAATAGTAGCGCTGTGATTCCATATGGAATCCTAATCCCTTTCGATGTAATGCGTTTTACCTATGGTCTTTTTTCCACCTGTGAGATCTCTGCCAAGCGTGCGCAATATTCTTCTATGATCTTGAAACTTCAGAATTGGTCCGGTGTACCATCTAAGCCAATAAAAGTCCTTATACGGAAACTCAAGAGCACAGATGGGCGTTTTCAATTATAGGGCCAAGAATCCTCGCTGCCCCACAGGATGAAAAGTTTTCGCGTACATTGGCTAAATGAGTCGTATGACTCATAAATATTGTTCAAATGAAGCCATTGCTATACCTATCGTGTTCCTTCTTGGACAGATGTGGCCGAATCTTTCCTTGTCAATTCGCCACTTTTACAATTCGTCTTAATATTTATGAATTGGTTTCTTTGAGTCTTACTTCTGTAATAAAGGCCGCCTCGAGCAATTTCGTCAATCGGAGGTAGATGCAAGATCACGCTTACACAGTCTTACGGTCTTTATATGCTTACTTAAACGCATCCTTGATTTAGCCATCTGAAAAGTAAATTCATCTAAGATAAACATAGGGCCAAAGCAGAACAAACCTCGCGAGGGGTTTCTATATATTTCGGGTGCAGCGTCATCCATTGGGTTCCTTTTCTGCAAAACCTTTGCTTGTCATGAAATGAATACGAATTATGAATTCCAATCAGATTTTATCATTTTGTGTATGTAATCTTCCTTATCCTGAGTTTCGCCCGAAAAAAAATTTACGCGAAAAATTTGATTCCCCCCATAGTAAGTACATGGAAACCAAAAGCGAAAAGTGAACCGGTTCAGGGAAGATGAAACTCATGATAATGCTGTATATGTTTCGAATGAAAAAAAAACATCATGAAAGTAATAAACGTTTCGAATATGTATTAACAAAAAAAGGTTCATAAATACGGCTTTTATAAATAACTCGACTCCAGCACCACATAGCGGGTCCGTTTTTCGCAACTGCTTTTTTCATCATGCTTACGAAATCAGGTTCATAAATACAACTTTTATAAATAACTCGCCTCCCGCGCCACCTAGCGGCTCCGTTTTTGGTAAACGTAATTTCCATTATACTGAAACTATACCTTTAGAATTTGAAAGAAATCGGCACATAAATACAACTTTTATAAATAACTCGCCTCCCGCACCCCCTAGCGGCTCCGTTTTTGGTAAACGTACTTTCCATTATGCTGAAACTATACCTTTTGAATTTGAAAGAAATCGGTTCATACTCTTCAATGAGTGAAAGTCACTGTCGGATTTCCTATGTAGACAGTGGTGTAGACTGCGTTCCGATTACGAATACATCTTTTTCAGCCGAGTACCTTTCAAATGTTTGGAATTGATTAAATTAATTGAATAAACAAATATTTGCATACTTCTTTCATTAGTAAATCG
>NW_023458563.1:31068770-31094090 GCF_013731165.1 Rhagoletis pomonella
ATAATTTTGGAAAGCGGTTTAAAAATTGGCTAAAAATAATAAAAACAATTAATTTTTTGTTGCATAATTTGCCGTTTGGTTTATTTTGTGCACTAAAACTGTTTTTGATTTTGTCGTTTAATTGTTTTTTGTTTAAAAAGCCTTATTTAAAAAAAAATAGGGACTTGGAAAGCGGTTTAAAACTTGGTTAAAAATAATAAAAACAATTAATTTTTTTGTTGCATAATTTGCCGTTTGGCTTGTTTTGTGCATTAAAACTGTTTTTGATTTTCTCGTTTATTTGTTTTTGTTTAAACAGCCTTATTTAAAAAAAAATAGGGACTTGGAAAGCGGTTTAAAAATTGGTTAAAAATAATAAAAACAATTAATTTTTTTGTGACATAATTTGCCGTTTGGCTTGCTTTGTGCACTTAAACTGTTTTTGATTTTGTCGTTTGATTGAGATAAGAAAGCTTCTTAATTTTTTGAATTTTAACCATGGTGATTATTGTTTGTTTAAATATCAAAGTGGTACATAAAGAAACCGGGTTTGCTTTTCTATTATATTATTATCCTTTTCTTCTAAAAATTACATTGAATTGAATTATTATTTTTTTTTTCAAAAGTAAACTAGCTCATCTTAGAACGGCAAAAAACGGCAAATTTTGACATAAAGCCTAGTCGTTTGTCTTTGAGTTTGGAGGGGTGCTTCGCTAACTTTATGTAAAGTTAGCAAAGCACCTTATATCTAAAAAAATACCAGAGCGACAAAATTAGTTTCTCCACGACTAATTAACGGCAAAAAAACGGCAAATTGGTTTGTATATGCGACATTTTTTGCTTGATGTTGTTTCGCTAACTTTATACACATCAAATTTGGTTTGAGGACAAACCGGTTCGGCGTTGTGCCATCTTCAGTGCCATTTTTCGTTCAGAAAGTAATGTCTTTGATAATGAAATCGATTATCTCAGAAATAAAAATACTTTTCTTCCTAAAATAAATAAAAATCCATTAAATTTCGATTTCCAACCTAACCACTTTCCATTTGCACTACCTTTTAATGCAATGAATTCAACTTCGTTTCATAACAGTAATAGTTATCAACTTAACAATAGTCAAACTACCTCTATTCAATTTTCGTTTCTATATAACACGGTGATACAAAAAAAAAATCATGAAATACACCCGAAACCAGACCTAGTGTAGGTTGTAGCTATGGTCGAGTACAACATCACGAAATAGGTTCCCTATAGTTCCTGAACCCTCTATTTTTCTTTTACTTCAAAACAACCGTTATGTTTGTACTTGATGCTCTTAACTATTAACAGCTTGACTATTTTTCATCCAAAAAATAGAAAATGTTTTGAAAAGAGGATTTATAGACCTTTAAAATGGTGTATAAGAATATATTGTTAGACATAGCTTTTTGAAAGCTTTCATCGGTTAAATTTTAATAAGCCGCAATCTTTTTTTAATTTTTAAAATTTGACTATCGCTGATTTAAAAAAAATCTATGAAAGTTGCCAAACATGTAGTATTTACAAATCTAGAGTACCACTGTCCAATATAATGGACGCTAAATAACGGTAAAACTAAGAGTTTAATAAAATTTTTGATTGTATTTTTGAAATCAATGACTCAAAATTAGCCGGTAAAAAAATTTTCAGATCTTTAGCTTCTGCAGCTGATTTTTTGTACTGAGAGGGTTAAGCAAAAAATTTATTTTTCATAAAATCTTAGGAAAATGGGCGTGACACCGCCTATTTATATGACACTAGCGAATCCCCGGCGTGCTTCGCTGCGCCTTAAACGTATTTTTGTTTTGTTACTCACATATATTTGTATAGTATGGAGACTTTTTTTCAAATTAGATAAATATGTATACTGTATTTGAATATTGAATTAATACACGTTTAAGGAAAGGGTGCGATAGTAGACTCCAGTTGTAAGATCATAAATTAAATTTCCAAGAGAACGTCGGTACTTTACATATTTTCTAATTACCTTTCAAAAGATATTAACTAACACCCACACTCCAAAAAAAAATAAACAACGCTTCTTAGATTGAATTTTATTTAAACTTACTTATAAAGCTCTTTAAATATATTTCATAAATGAGACCATCACAGCCAATTTCACTTTAAGTGAAAAATCATTTTAGTTTTTTGAATTTTATATGGAAATTGACAAAAAATAAAAAAACATTTTCCATTTAAATTGCTGGTGAAACCGGCTATAAGAGTTTTGGGAGAGAATTACAACACAAAAATACACAGGCCGAGAGTAGTGTGGGGTGAATAACTTCTCTATTTTATTCATTCTGAATAGCAAGCTCAAATGGTTCTTTTAAGATTAGCTGTGAAATGTCTGTAATCTGTTTCGATAGCCTCTGAAAAGAAGGTTAGTTAAGACCGCCAAGTCAGCGTACGAAGCTTGATCGACGCCATTCGACTCTTCATCAGACAGAGCAACTTTCTCAAAATCGAGGAGTTCGCCTCACCTTCTAACGTACATGCTAATTTAGCAACTTCGCGAAAAAAATGTTCCGAATTCCCATGAAGCCCAACGAATAGACATACATATGTCAGTGGTGCACAGCGTTGGTAGAGCTCCCAATAGAAGCGCAATATTTTTGTATCTGTATGTGTGTACTCAGCAAAACAGCTCGCGTATCCCAGCAGAAATCGGTTGTATGCATTCGTGAAGAATGCTTGTTATATGAGTGAATTAGTGTGAACAATTCATGCGTAGTCATGAATTTCCACAAAGAAATTCAAATTCTAGCGAACTGCAAGCGTACGTACGTTGTTGTTGTTTTAAGTACATTTCCTGATAAATTTGAAGTGGAATTTTTGTAATATTTTCAGTCTTGTATAGGGATGCAAATTTTAAGCAGTTACATCGATACATCGATGTCTCGATGCATCGGAGAAAAGAACATCGGGGCTAAAATATATCGCCAGAGAAACATCGATATATCGATGGTTTCCGATGTTTTGCAATTTGTTAATTTCTAGTTGAATTTAAGGCAATATTGAATACTTTAATAATTATGAATGTATTTTCCTGTATTTTATTATATATCCTTTCTATACCCTTTCTATTATTAGAATCAAAATGCATACCATCGTAAGGTCGTTCGGGCCTAAAGATACTAGGCCTGATCTTGTTGAAATTAAGGGGTGTTTGGTTCTGTTTTAACGGCTAGGCTATTAGCATTCACAATGAATCCAACAATTTTATTGAGCTTGGGCCGTTTTTTATGAAAAATGTTGTGGAAAAGCAACAATAATTTACAAAGGTAAGACGTTATAGCTGCTATTTGGGAGATCACCACATCTTCTAATCAGACTTCTTCAACAGCGGTCACTGAGGAGATGTGGTGATCTTCGAAATAGCAGCTATAACTTCTACCTTTTGTAAGTTATTGTTGATTTTCAATAGCTTTTTCTTAAGAAACGGCCTCAAGCTTAATAAAATTGTTGAATATAATTGTTATACGGCCATAAATAACAAAAAAATTCTGAATGAATAATAAATTTAAGGTCAGTCAAACATACCGAAAGAAAGTCGGAGAGTCTCCTTAAAGTCGATGTTTAAAACATCGGTAAAACTTCCATCGATGAATCGCCAATTTCGCGATGTTAGTAAATTGTAAACATCGATGGCAAACATCGAAAATTGAACCGATATTATCGATGTTTCAAAAACATCGATGCATCGTTTGCATCCCTAGTCTTGTACAAATATTTTAGTGAACGGACGTGTTGTGCGATACTATTTTCAGCACAAACGGGCTTTTACAAGATTTGCATTTGCATATGTAAATGCTACTTTTTTGTATGTCCCCGTATATTAAAATGTATCAGAAAAGTAGCAGTTACATATGGGGATACATATCTTGTAAGAATGCTTTAATACTGTTCCATTAATGCGTTTTTGTATGTTTGAAACATTAATACAGCCATATGCATACAGCAGTGGTACAAGTGTATGGTTAGAGTACGCATACGCTCTGAGAAACCACGCGTGTTAAATGGAAATGAAGGTTCATTTATACTGGGATGTATATACAGTAGCAAGTTCATGCCACCAACAGCGATGTCGTATGCATCAAATTTCTACTGGGATGTGATGCTTACAGCACGAAATACAAACGCAAACTGACCGGCTGCTAGCGGCGCATAAGTTCGGCAGCTGCGCACACACGACTTATATGTGAAAGCCGAGCATGATTCAATAATACAAGGTTCGATAAACTGACAGTTGTCTCTCTCGCACCGCTCTCTTACCAGTGGCACCGTGTTGCTTCTTTGCACATTTACATGGAAACAGTGTAGCTTTGTGTGAAATAGAAGTATGAGCGTTTGTGTAATATGTTTATTTGTATATGCATATGAAGCATATTTAACTGATGAAAACATAAACTGTTATTAAATTGAATGTTTACATCAATCTCATAGTAGTCTTATTTTAATTTTGAGTCATTTTGCAGTTTTTATACAGCTAAATAGCACATAAATTACGTAATTCACGTAGATATATCAATATTACGTTCAACATTTCGTTTAAAATGCCAGATTTCCTGCAAATACATTAGAATTTACAAAAGGAATTTCACTACTAATTTTGTACTTTTTTACTACCATTTTCGCACCAAGAGATTTCATTGTTCCCCTTTCTCCGTCCTTCGTAAATGCAACCTTTTGTAAGGGAGTGTCAAACCGCAGCTGTCAATAATTATCTAACCTTGTATTATTGAATCATGAAAGCCGAGTAGCTCCCGGAGACTCCCGTGCAGACCTGGGTAACGGCGCAAATTTTTTGGCTCTGACACCCTAACTCCAGCGCAACTGTCGGAATCAGCACAGTGTGTTGGCGCAATTGCGCCTCTTCAGGCTAAAGCTCATTTCCTTTATTGCTGCACTCCACCAGCAAGGTGATATCGGTTGAGAAAAAACTCAATTATACCCAACTTCAAAACCCAAAAATACAACAAACCCATCATTTTCGCATTCAGAAGGACCGCGACGAATTATAGCAACACCACCTTGTATAAATTTGCCTTGTGCTGCACATTTTACAAGAGATACTTCTATTTCGGGTGTTCTTAGCTGGTTCTTTGCGACACCCTGTGTTGTCAGTGTTCCGGTGTTAAACTAAGGTGGATTAATACAAGGTGGTACCGGTTGGGCAAAAACCACTCAAGTATACCCAAGTTCAAAAAACAAAAATACAACAAACACATAATTTTCACATTCAGAATGACCGCGGCTAATTTTAGCAACACCACCTTGTAAAAATTCGCCTTGTGCTGCAGATTTTAGAAGTTACATTTCTTTTGTGTGTTCTTTGCTGGTTCTTTGCGCCGCCCGGTGTTGTCAGTGTTCCGGTCAGTGTTGCCACGGACAATTTTTTTCCTACCAAACTTCCTACCAAAATCAACCAAAACCTTCCAAAATTTCGTTTAAGTTTTTAATATTGCTTTTAATATCAAGTTTATTAAAAATGTAGATAACATAACATTTAGAAAAACTAAAACACAGCTAAGACAATAAAAACATATTAACTACGTATAACAATTCATTTTACTGTACAGACGTACACAAAGGTTTGTCTCTTTACACATGCATATTATTATTATTATTATTATTATTATTATTATTACGTCGGAGATACACGCGCTGTGACCTAAGGAAATCTATTCTGCTTAACCCTAATTGTAATCACTCCAGCCTTATTCTGTTTAAGAAGTTAGGCACTTTGAGGGCGCCATGCTTAAAATTTTGGATGAAGAAGACAATCGTTCCCCAAAGTGTATCAGTCTGCTGGGGTTTCCTCCACCAGCTCACAAAAGACTAGGGACCATGCAAGTGCATTTGGGTTCCACGCTTTGCGAGACAGTCAGCTTTCGTTGCCTTCAAACCCTTCACGTCCCGGAACCCACCACAGCGTTACGTTATTGTGAGCTCCCAAGTGGTTCAAAAAAGTTTACAGCTTTCCAAAAGCCTGCTGCCGTTTTAAAATAGTCTAAGGCTTTAACTGCCTGACTATCCGACATAATATTTAATTTGGCCCCATTTGTCTTTCTACAAAGACTCCGATTGCGAAGAATTTCGCCTGGAATATAGGGTAAGTGTAAATTGGTAGACTTTCTGGAATTTCGTTCCAAATTTGCCTGCCCCGGTACTCTCGTCGTCCATCTTTGATCCGTCTGTATACCATGCGTGGGACCTTTCCTCAATCATAGTTATTATCACTTCACTGCAGGTCCTTTCAGGAGTTGTGACCTTGTAGGGTTTGTAGAAGGATAACTCGGGATTATTAAGGAACGGCTTTAGAACCTCCAAACGATCCCGAAGACCCGAAATTTTCTTGCTGATCATATTGGTCAGTCGGAGGGCGCTTCATCAGGCCTCTTTTTCAAATAGAATAGACAAAAAACATAGCTCGTGTAGAGGCCACGTGGACCAGTCGGCGTGGCTTGCTAAAGCTGGAACCCGCCTTTACATGAGTAGCTTTTGGTCACCAGTACCGCATATGTAACATTGGGTCTTACTACCATATTGAGGGCAGAATAGATCTCCTGGTCGCAGTGCATTCCTCAACTGAATACCTATCTACTACCATATTGAAAGACCAATAGGTTAGTTTTGGTGATATTCCTCAAGTCATGCAATGAAGTCCCTGTCAGGTAGACAATGGTGGACTCCACCGGTGAAATATTCGTGTAAACAAGATTGCTAAAATGTTTGGAGATACATATTTTATATTTTTCGCAAATACCTATTATTGTCGCGGAACCTACCAAAATCCAATCTAGCCTACCAACCTACCAAATGGAAAAAAACCTACCAATTTTGGTAGGAAGAGCTCATGTTTGGCAACACTGGTTCCGGTGTTGCTGGCGCCATTGCGTTACTGAGTTGTGAAAATCGGTATCGGCGCCAGTAACTCAGTTCTCGGTATCAGCGCAATGGCGCGGCGCCGCACTTTGTTACCCACGGTACATACATAAATGATTTGCTGTTGTTTGTGCATGCCACTACAGCGTTGGAAAAATGGAATTTGGCTAGATAGGGGCAGGATTCCCATAAAAAACAGGGCTAAATTACTTTACCATATCAATTCTAATTTGAACATACTTATGTACATATGTATGCATGTATTAAAATCTAATTGGATTGATTGAATGTTGATCTGTTGAACTAACAATGAAATAAAGAAGCTGAAGATCAATGTACATATGTATGTATGCCACACCAATAAGCTTAAGGCTCCATTATGCATACTTGGCATTGCTTGAGCGATGTCACATAAGGAATCTGTTAAATGAGCTTCGCGTGTAAGCGGTTACCCAACGCACAGCATTACATACGTAAAAGTCTGTTGGTTTTTGATTTCTACGTAAAAATGGTATTGCAGTGCATGCAATGCCAAGTATGCATAACAGAGCCTTTACAGTGAGCATGTGCCGATATCGCAGCAAGCAGCATTTTGAAGTAAATAAAATTATAGTTTAAAAAACTAAAACCTCCCTATTATAATTGCCATTCGTACTGTCGTCAGGTATGTAACTTGAGAATAGAAATCGCTGCATCTTTTAGGCGCAACAATATTACATAGTTACATCCCGAGCTAATAAAAGGAAGGTAATAATAATAATAATAATAATAAACAAAAACAGTTGCCAACCGAAATACACGATGTACAGTGTTTGTTTGTTTTGAACGCTGCGCTGCTTGTACATACATAAATTTCGTTTTGCGCGCAGCGCTGCTTGTACATAAATTTCGCTTTGCGCATGCCTGAAGCTGGCAAAGGTTATTTTTTTACAAGCTTTTATTTAACTTGGTCATCCTGCGGAAATTTCCAATCGATTTTAAACTAACTTCCCGACAAGGTAGAAATTTTCAGCATAGTTCCAATCACGATGACAATGCAATTTAAAATATAAATGAATTCCCTATATGGTCCAGGGGTCTTGATACAAAGGCGGTCAAAACATAGTAAAATATATGGCTAACATAATGTGACCAACTATTTCATAGCTCAAAGAAGTACAGCTTAGGTTGGGTTAACGCTGCGAGCCGATTACCAAATTTCGAATGCGGCTACTTTCGATCCCTGAGACTCGGGAAGGTTGGACTGTCGAAAAGAAAGTGTGGATATGATTCCACTTCATCTTCCTTTTGACAGCTGATACAAAAGGATCAGTCGAAATTCCTAGTTTCACCGCATAAATACCAATCGCACAATGGCCTGTCAGAACCTTCATCACTAGCCCTTGAGAGGTAACGTCCTTTAAAATACCCTATAAAAACATTTGTTGCAGCAGACAAATGTCTTCGTTTCCTTTTTTATGTCACAAAAGGACCTGGTTTCCCTTAGCCAAACAGCAGTTCGTGCCGCGACAATTCTGTCTGCAATATCCGCAGGTGGAGGTGTGGTTCCCAATGCTCCGCTAATTCCTGTTGTTGTTGTAGCGGCACTACTAAGCCCCGCCTGTTTCGGGTCAACTTTTAATCATTATCGTCAAGCACAACTAACGGTAGGCCCAGGAAACGAGCTGTTTCGATGGGGTCGGACCAAAGGGAGAGAGGTGTTAGTTGAGTCGGATTGAGCTGGCATGTGAAGAGGTGGTTGGTGTCGTGGGGGGAGTCTCCACATGCCGGGCACTCATTTGGGATGTTTGGGTCGAGTCTGGACAGGTAGCTGTTTAGGCGGCTACAATATCCAGACCGTAACTGAGCCAGGGTAACGCGGGTCTCTCTAGGTAACTGAAGCTCCGTCTCTTCCACAGGTGGTGATTGGGCTCCGATAACGACATTCCTAGGCCGGGAGTCGAGGTAGGTGGAGACAGACTCCCTATGAATGTCGTTAATCGCTCGTCTGTACGTCATTGGGTCCAGTGGTTGGTCTGTGTAGGTCTGGACTGCGTCCTTGTACATGAATAGGTGCCCCCTGACGTGCCTGGGCGGAGGCTCCTCCTCCAGCAGTGGTCTGTTGGGGTGTTCACTTCTGTGACACCCCACAAGAAACTGCTTACAGAGCATCTTGTTGTGTTCCCTTACGGGGAGCACTTGGGCCTCACTGTGTAGGTGATGCTCAGGCGTCATCAGAAGGCACCCGGTCACTGTCCGGAGTGCGGCGTTCTGACAAGTCTGTAGCTTCGTCCACTGCGTCCAACTATTCCCCGGCGTCCAAACTGGCGCAACATAATTTAGAACCGGCCGGCCAATTGCCTTGTATGTTGCCAACAACGTTTCTTTGTCTTTGCCCCAAGTGCTGCCGGCGAGCGACTTGAGGACCTTGTTGCGGCTCTGTACTTTGTTGACAACTGCGGTTGTGTGCGCGGAGAAAGAGAGCAGGCTATCAAAGGTAACCCCTAAAATTTTCGCGTTGTTCACCGTCGGTATTGGTGTGCCGTCGACGTGAATGCCTAATTCAAGCCTGACCTCCTTCGTCCAGGTGGTGAAGAGGGTCGCCGTTGATTTCGTTGGGGAGAGGGTTAGGCTCCTTGCAGTGAAGAAGCGAGAAAGGCT
Organism: Rhagoletis pomonella; assembly: GCF_013731165.1. Taxonomy (NCBI): domain Eukaryota; kingdom Metazoa; phylum Arthropoda; class Insecta; order Diptera; family Tephritidae; genus Rhagoletis; species Rhagoletis pomonella. Next base: position 31,078,296 of record NW_023458563.1, read on the forward strand.
GGAGAGAAAGCCGTTTACTTTTGAGCAGAGGTCATCAATTCCATTCCCAGACGCCAAAATCGAACAGTCATCAGCGTAGGAGATCAGGGAAACTCCTTCAGGTGGCTGGGGGAGTTTCGAGATATAGAAGTTAAAAAGTAAGGGGGAGAGAACACCACCTTGTGGAACCCCTTGTTTTATTCTTCTAGGTTTCGAGGTTTGATCTCTGAAGATTACTGATGATTGCCTACCAGTCATATAATTCGCCGACCATCGCTTCAGTCCCTGTGGGAGAGAGGAGGCCTCAATGTCTTCTAGCAGCGTGGAATGGCAGACGGTGTCAAACGCCTTTGACAAGTCCAGCGCTACTAGGACAGTTCTCTCACAGGGGCGGTTTCGATTTAGGCCGCGGGTTATCTGGGTGTTTATGGCGTTAAGTGCTGTTGTTGTGCTGTGCACTTTACGGAAGCCATGCTGATGTTTCGCTGGGGTTAGGTGGCAGGTGAAGTATGGGAGCAGCAGGGCCTCAAGTGTCTTCGCGACCGGGGAAAGGAGCGTTATCGGGCGATAAGAGTCTCCTCTGTTGGCGGGCTTCCCCGGTTTCAGCAGTGGGACCACTCTCCCTGATTTCCACACATCAGGAATGATGAGAGTGGTCATAGACAAATTGAGGACCTCCGTGAGGTATGCTACCCCCACAGGCCCCAAATGTTTGAACATCAGCATACAGATTCCGTCGGGTCCAATGGCTTTGGAGGCTTTCGCCTTCCCGATGGCCCCCTTTACTTCACCGCTGGTGAAAACAAGTGGTGCATCGTTTTTGGGCAGTTTGTGCAGCCTCCTGGTCACTCGACGTTTGGCCTTGTCTAAAGAAGGATGCAGTGTGAATTGCCGACTGAAATAGTTCGCGCATTTCTTCGGGTCCGATGAGGCGTGACCTTCGAATGAAATTTCCACTGTGTCATCACGCTTCGTCGGGTTGGACAAGGACCTCACGGTTGACCAGAGCTTACTCACACCAGAGGTGAAGTTACAGGCATTCATGTGCTCTTCCCACTTTGTCCGCTTGTGTTGATTTACCAGTTGCCGAATCTCCAAATTAAGTTCCCTCAAGCGAGGGTCCCCGGGGTCGACCTGGCTCCGCTAATTCCTGTTTTACAAGGGCAGCCTTCTCTAGTGAGCTCCACCACAAGGTCTCCTTAAAACAGTGTAGGCTTAAATCTGGTTTCCTAGAGCTTATGAATACAAGGCGACCGACACCTTTCCTACCCTTTCCCCAATGTTATGCTTCCACGACAGCCGCCGTTGATCGCCCACTTAGTTACCTGGTTCATGTAACCTTAAGCCAGGTCAAAAAGATGAAAGTTCCACATCATCTACATCAGGGGTTCTTAAACTTTTAAGATGATGCAACCCTTACTAACCACATTTCATTCTATGGAACCCCACATCAAATTACTAAAAATCAAAGGAAGAGCAATTTAAATATGATTAAAAACTTTTACTAGAAGTAGTATAAATAATTTAAATTTTAATGTGAAAAATGAAATTGTTTCACTGTCAGTAATTATTGTATAAAATAGTAGTTCGATATAATGTCTGAAAGCTGTATGCACATTCTGGGGTAGCATCCAACTTCGACCTGAATCTGTTTTTTGTATAAGTGTAAGCTGAATCCCTTGTTGACAGAGTACGTTGTGACAGAAGGGCGCAAAGTTGAGATGGCCTTTTTAGCGACTTCATGATATTTACTCTTAACACTAACTCAAAACTCTTTCAGAGACACAGATTCAAATGTGTGTTGTTACAATGTCGAAGTACTCTGGAGATATATGAATGCTTCGTAAATGGATTTTGTACCAAACCGATATTACTACTACCATCCGAAAAATAATCTGGCAAAGATTTCAGATGATGCCCAGTTATGACATTTCACATTTCATTTGGCAATTCGTCGCGTTCCCTGTAGAAAGTTGTATGTAACCCTTTGGCTACAGCGGCCAACAACACATACCGGTAAAAAAAAAAAAACTGGCGCGCGCAAGCTCAACGCTCTTATGTAGGTAAGAAGTACGGTTGGTCACATTAGGCTAGCAGAGCGTAGTTTGCCAAAGAACGTAAAACCACTATAAAATTGTTAAATCTGCCGGCGGTAGTAAATAAGAAGTATAGTTGCAGGCGCTTGTAAGAGAAATACCGGAAATCAGCTTCAACAGTGTTTAATCACGACTGCTAACACCAGGCACCTAAATGCATGCTATGTACTGCTGCATTTGCAAAAATTTTCTTCAATTAATGTATGAAATTTTTGCACATGCACTTCTCAACTGCCATATAATAAAACTTTATTAAGGGCCTACAGTGCCTACCCACTACTTTTTGGTCCAATAAATATATATTTTTTTGGTATAAATACATACATGCAAACGTACTGGTCTCCCCTCTTACTTAGTTATTCATGGTGCTTCGAGCCGGATATGAACTAGCGACCTATGGATCTGCAGTTCCACAGTATTTTGAAATGGGGTTACATGAAACTGCTGAAACAGGAGACGTTAAGTAATGAGAAAGCTGATCGTTTATTTGTGTTTGATTCTTCTGTTTCAAAATAAATTCTGGACGGTGCTTCTGCAAATCATAGGCTGGCTCCACATCCTCCTCGAATTCGATACGACTTTTGTTCTCCACCTTCGTGCACTCTTTTAGTTTTAACACTCGCAAAATCGAGTAGGACTCATCTTGAATGGTTTTTTTTTCAAAAATAAAAACAGAACTGTTTTCAGTTGATTTTCCCAAATTTAGCAAACAAGTAAATACCTGCACTTTGTACTCGATACCCATGAAGTACTTGTACACGCGCATAGAAGTACAAAAAATACTCGGTACTTGATAGAGGTACTCGAGTATATACTTCTAGGTACTGGTATTGGAACATCACTACTTCAAGGCAGGATGGGCAAATGGATTGTTGTCATTTAAGTTTATCACAGTCAGGTGCTTGTGCCTGAAGTGGCCAGTCAGCAGTTCTAGAAGTTGCCTGCAGTCCCATCTGCTCAATGAGAGGAAAAAACTAGATAGAACTTCTGAGATTGAAGGCAACATGTGTTTTGCCCACCCGTATTCCGTCGATGACCCCAGTTATTGCTGAGCGAAGTATTCACCCAGTTTCTGATGGTGGCTTCGATGGTCGAAGTAAGGAGTGCTATAGCTGGTTGCGTATCGAGGAATGCCTGGTCTAAGCCAACTGTGGCCAAATAGTCTGCGGGTGGTCTTTAAGGATTCCCTAAGTATGAAGACACATCGTTATGGTAAGTGCAGCAGTGCGTCAAGAGCACTATACACCAGTCAAAAAAATTATTGTTAAATAATGAGGCTATCAAGCAGCCATTTTGGTTCTTTACCATCGCAACCAGATAAATTTTCGTGGTCCCCCACCTACAGCTCGTGGACCCCACATTTTTTTTACGCCAACGTAAACCCCTGGGGGTGAATCACCGGTCTAAATTAACTAATTTAAGCAAAAGTACGGCCTTGAATTATATGTTTTTAGTAACCGGACTTTCAAATTTCTTTAGCAGTGTGACTAAGGAATTCATCAATATTTTCTCAAATTTGATATATACCATGGGTCATTATCTAAAAATTAGTTTTTCTTAGAATTTTAGGAAAACACACTTTTCACATATACATATGTATAACTCAAAAACTCGAGCACCCCCCTGTCTACGCCCATGGGTATACGTATTGCGCTAAGCCCCCTTAAGCACCGCCATGAATATTTTTGAAATCGGAGGTTGAGCACAATGTGTGTATCAAATTTGGTCGAGATCGGTCTGAAGTAATTTTTGAGATACGAATATCTATACTACATATAAAATTAAAGCCAAAAAAAACGTGAGAGCAAAATAGCCGATGTACTGGGTCGATTCTATTCCATTTAGTGAAAGGAGTTACTCAAACTCTAATGAAAATTACTAACAATTTGTACTAATTTACTTCGTTTTTAAAAAAGCTTGTCGGCGAATTCAGGGTACATGCATAATTGGTTATGAATGTATATGTATGTACGCAGATATTTAAATGCTGGCTTGCTATTCGCGCGACAAACTTTTTAAAAACGAAGTAAATTAGTACAAATTGTTAGTAATTTTCATTAGAGTTTGAGTAACTCCTTTCACTAAATGGCTTTTAGTAACTTCAACGAGACCTTAACTTATTTTATTTTATTAATTTTAGTGCAGTTTTGACAAAATTGTCTTACTAAAAAATCTTTTGTTACACTACTTTATTTTAATCCTTTGATTGTACATATTAAATAAAAGCTTGTTTTTAAAAAATATTTTTTGTACATTTTTTTATTTTGAACTTTTTAGTTTTATTTTATATAACCAGGACATAATATTTAAACGCTGTCTCTCCATTTATGAGCGTAGTACATTTAATATAAGCGGCGTAAATCTTTTCGATCATCTGTTTAGGCTGAGCAAAACACGTTGAGTTCAGATAACGAAAAAGTTGTACGATAGAAAAAATGGCGGAAAGTTGGCAACTGTTGAACTGAGCGGAACTACTCAACTGTGCGTTTCTAGGACGGACAATCCACGGTTAGACAATATGAACGCGCCCAATGTGTCACGAATTAGGAGCATAATCAGAAACAAATCGGTCTATTATTTAACTTAAGCATTCAGATCAAGTACAAACCACAACCCGGTAGGTGATCTACAGAAATTCGTATAGAAATATCCCAAGGTTAACAGCTGATTTATTCAATCTAATTTCCGGTATTTGATCTTACCAAGGAACTCAATATAGAATCAATCATACCAAAATAACGAAAATAAGATTTTATTTTGTTGCTTTAAATATAAAAGTTCTTTATATGTAAAAGTCTATCTTAAACTAAAGCATTTTCATCTAAGCTAAGAGCCCGTTGTTGATTTTGAAATTTTAGCAAGTCATTATAAACCATTTATGAGATTGAAAACGAAAAACCTGGAGCGCATGCAATACAAAGCATTAGATTTAATTGACAATAGAAAAACACTACATAACATAGACCTAAAATTTCTACAGAGAAAGTATAAATTTGAGATCGATTTTAAGCGGTCGTTATTCATATATCCACATTCATTCATATGTATATTACCCTTCATATCAATTCAAGTCTATTATATGCGCACAACGCTTTTCATTTTTAATCCCAAAAATGGTTTATAATGACTTCTGCTAAAATTTCAAAATCAAAATTTATCTATATAAGTTCTATGGGACTAAGAAATAAGTATTAGTTTTTAATTCTTAGTTCATTTATAAAAGCGTTGTGCATATATTAAAAGGTTTTATTTTATTTTATTTATTTTCTACTTTTTAGTCTTGACTGTACAAAATTTTGCAATAGATATTAAAATAGTTCAACTTGCAGTGAAAGAGAACAGAAGACTCTGCAAGCAAAATGTTGTTTGCTCACGTTTAGTGTAAACATACATATGTATGTACATACATACATCTGACAGCAGCTAATTTCATTTAAAGAAATGGCGTGTCGTCCATTTCCGCTGTAGCGTATGTAAATAGTGCATATATTTAGGTGCAATATGTAACTTCTTCTGGCGGGGCGACATCTAGAGTCTTCTAATTGTATCTCCTTGATATGATGCCTACAACGAGGTTGATATCTAGACAAGGTTGATACCTAGAATTTGCCATAAATAGCTTTGCTTTATAATATAAATGGTGGGCTGGACATGCAACATTGCAAGTTGAGAAAAGCGTTGTAAAAAGCCGTTAAGTGAAGATCACACGATTTATACATTTGTACGGATTTGTACATTTTGGCAGTAAAAGAGTGGTGTTTAGAAATTTGAGTTCAGCTCAATAAAAGAATTTCCGAACAACACCACTCGGTACCTGCCGAAATGAACAAATCGAGTGATCCCTGCTTAAGATGAACACCAACATAGGGAGCTGCGAAAACGTTAAAATTTAAAGCTAACATAAGTTCTTATCATACATACATGTTGTCGATGTTTTTGCAAAACTGCCCGTCGACCAGTTGCAAACCCGCCTAAATAGCCATTGTGACAAAAACGAGATTTGGTAACCCTGAACTCCAGGCATCGAGATTTATGCATAAGAATCGTAAAATCATTACTGAAACAACAGATTTGTAAAATAATAGCTAGAAAAAATACCACCTATCAAGGCAATTCCTTCAAAGAAAAACCGTTTTTTCGCTCTAATAAAAAATTCGAGTGCCTAAAATAGGCGGTTTTGCAATTGGTCGGTGGGCGGCTTTGAAAAACATCGCAGATTTGTCTATCCGTACATATGTACATATGTACGCTCTTAAAAAGTATGCACGGGAAATTAAAATTTTTGTAACGTTGCTAGAGCACTTTTCAGATTAATGTTTTTAACACCAAATTATTTAATTAACAGCGTAGAACGCTGAAACCAAATCTCAAACGCACTGCAGAGAGTTTTACGCTGTCAAACGACAACAATTGACTAAGGGCCGTTCAATATCCGTGCAGTTTAACGATAAACGAGACGGACGTCGTGGAGCTAAAATTTAATTAATCCCCTGAAGACGATCTCCGATGTTTTAATTCCATCAACACCCTGACCTCAAAGCCGGCATTAAAAAGGATTACTTGATTAAAATCAAAAAGGTCGCAGTACAAAACGGATACAGATTTATCTGACGTCTAGTAACTTTGAAGAAAGCTTAACTTATTTTATTTTACTCATTTTAGTGAAGTTTTAAAAATCCTTTGCTAAAAAAACTTTTGTTACATTATTTTATTTTAAGTTAAAGTTAAAGTTTATTAAAGTAAAAAATCTGTTTACAGAGAAATTATGTCTAGTATTTACATGATCAGTGTTTAGGAATTCTATCCTTTTCAACTTCAACATTTATTTTATTTTATTCCTTTGATTATACATGTTAAATAAAAGCTTGTTTTTAAAAAATATTTTTTTTTTTACATTATATATTTTATTTTTATTTATATAATGAAAACAGCTCTTATAAAGATTTTATTTTGTTGCTTTAAATAGAAAAGTTCTTTAAATGTAAAGTCTGTCTTAAACTGAAGCATTTTCATATAAGTTAAGGGCCCGTGGTTCAATGTATGGCTATCACTAGTACATCATTATCGAAGATTTCGACATCATGCATATAACAGTTGTTGTATTTAACCGGAGCTTCCGATTTGTGTTAATCAGACATTGAACAACGGGCCCTAAGGGCCTATTTCAAACAAATATTTAAACGGCACTTAAGTATAATTGGGGATTGCTGTTTAAATTCCATTTAGCTTTCGTTAGGTTTCAGATCGACTTTATTTAAATATGCCAATCAATTGGCAGCACTGCTGCTTGTTCCTTGAAATTGTTGTTGCATTTGTTTGTTTGTTAACATTTTGTGCTGAACAGCTGATTGTTTTTAGTGGGATTTGGTGGGATTGATTAAACAACCTACCAATCAATCTTGGTTGTTTGGTACAAACCCAGGGTTGCATATCTCATATTTAAATAACCAATATTGGCCATTAGTCTGTTTCAATAGCAGTCCGGTTTACAGGATTTAGTCAGAACTTACAGGAAGTCGTTCCTATTGACATAAAACCTGTAAGTGGGAACACATTTGAGAGAGTAACTGAGCAACTGTTCCTAGTCAGAAGTTACAGGATTTAGTCCAGAGTTTTTTTTCCTGTAAGTTCATGAAAAGTGTCAAACGATCAGCTGATTTACATGTGCAAACAAAAACAGAAAGCGGTGAAAGCAAAGATCCTTATATTTGTTAAAAAATGGAAGTAAACAACGGAATATTTGAATATGTATAGATTTCAATAATTATTTAGTGATATTTCAGCCAAATCAGTGTAGTACCAATGACATGTAAACAAACCGTCTGACGTTTTTACAGGAAATAGTGCTTTTTGCGTTCCTATGCACTTGTGCATCTGTTCTCCTTTTACTCTCATTTGAGAGCGTAAAATTGTAGTTTGACAGTTCCACAGGTTTTAGTCCGAAGTTCAAAGGAACAGACTACATTTAAGTTCAGATTAAATGTATGATCTGAAAATGAATAGTGAAAGTTAATCAACAATCTCTACTTAAGTAGGCCATTTGAAATTGGGCCTAAGCCTTTTGACCACTTCGCTATGTTAATTATAGACAATTATTTTCCGTTTACCATTACCATCCCATGGCACATGACTATGCAGCATTATCCACATCGCCTTAACAGTATTCAGGAGAAACACATCGTACACAGGGCTGCCAACTTGGCTCAAACCGTGCCATTTTTGGCCGTATTTTATTTCAAATGGCACTTAATTTTTCAATTTGGCACTTTTGAAAAATAATAATATTTCCATTCATTTTTATGAAATCCCTTGCGTGTTGCCTTACTTCTTTTTGTAAACTAAAATTTTCTAATTTCTATAGTGTATACAACTGGTTTATCTTACTTTGCATTGGAATTTCGTTTTAGGAATGAGTTTGTAATTTTAATGCTAAATGAGAAGAACTAAAAAGAATTACAGCTTTTTTGGCACTTTTATTTTTCTATTTGGCATATTTTGGCACTGTTTTATCCTCAATATGGCACTTCATAGCAAATTATAGTTGGCAACCTTGATCATACTAACTGCGCCTGCGCGATAGTAGAAGTACCTACGTGGCTTTTATTATATCTCTGTATTTCCATAACTCCCTGTGTGAGGAAACCAAGTAATGTAATTCTTAACAGAAGTGCTTAAAACTTAACAGTTTGGCAATTTAAAAAGGAGTGAATGAAAGGGCGTTTTCAGCTTTTCATAAGCGTTTCTTTGTTGTATGTTGTTATATTGTATATGGTCTTTGTACTAAAATTTCTCGTCGAAGTACTTTCGAGTGCAAGTATAGTCGAGTATTTCCTGGCGATACTGTGAGTAGCATCGAATTTTCTCACCGATACTTTTAATGAGTACAGGCATCGAGTACATGGTGGTATCGGACGAACACTACCTTCAAGGGGATGAGACGGTGGAACACTTTTTGAGCTTCTTGCCTGCTTGGTTGTTTGTCATCGATTTTTCTAGATTCGGTCTTTTCTCAATTGTCAGTTTCTGAATTTAAAGTTTGGCATACAAAGCTTTGCGGTTTTGTTGTTTCAAGTTTTGTGTTTTAAAAATGTGTGATACATATTTTTCGCATCACTTTAAAACTCGGAGCGATAAAAATAAAGACTATCACAGCGCACGGCAGTGCGCACGAGTGACGAAAGCAGCCACAGTAGCATGCTGAAATGACTCGCTTATGTATACACGAGATTTGGAAGTTTTTATCCAGACGTCCAACCGACATGTTTGAGGTATCGTTGGAAAGGTCTTGTAGAGTGTGTCCAGAAAATATATTCAAGTTTCATAAACGATTATCCGAATTCTTAAAAATTTGGCTAAAGTGTTGCGAATCAAAAAACGCTTTTGCCGGTTTAAGGGGGCATGAGGGTATACCCGACATATTTAGTGTTATTCTATCGGCCAATACCTTTCAAACGATACCTTATATATTGAGTTCCGGCTACTAGTTGGAAAGATATAGAGACGCTTTGCGATGTGTGTAGCGTCTGTACGTACCTTCATTTAATTTTTTTCAAACTTTCAGGAATTAAAGTACCAAAAAAAAAAGGAAGGTTTTGCTCCAGGATATTTCGATTCGTATGCCCTTGTGGGCGTGGCTGGTGCCTGAAATTCGAAAAAATTCCGTTTTTAAACTACCACTGAGGCCGCACTTCTCATTCCATACCATTCATGTTGATATCAGTAGAAGGGCCATAAAACAAGCTATCTAATGCTGTCTTTTGCGTTTATGAAATATAAATATGTCATAACGTTATCGCCTGAAAACTAAAAATCGGGCTGCTGAAAATATAGATTTCGAGTATTTTCTCAAAAGCTGGTCAGTCGATTTTATTTTAGGTTTCCTTAAGTCTAGCCCGAAACCTTAGCTTTCATTTGGTATATAGCTTATATCTGGAAAAACTCTTGTTGTGGATATATTACGATTCAAATTGAAAAAATGTCGCTCCAAATAGCGAAAAATGGTTAAAAGTTAACATATTCGTCTAATTTGGGTACTTTAAGTTATAAACGTAACATATCCAATTTCCCGCAAAAAACTTTCCGTTCCCCAATGCCACCTAAACTGAAGTTCCCTGCAAATTGGGGGAATTTCGCTGTACGCGATACATATTTAATTAAACAAATAAGAAATGTTTTTATTTTTGCTGGTTTCTTTGTTTTCTTGTACATACGTAAGTATACATGTATGTACACATTCAGTGTGAATGTAATGATATCGTGGGCAGGATATTTGATGTATACAGTATGCAACTATACCCGCACTTAACCAACCTGGGAAGACGCTTACATTATTATCTACATTTGTACATACATATATTGTATGAGATGTTAATGTTTTCGATTTTTGCGATCCCAGGGATCCCAGGATTAGTCCCGGGATTTAGAAATTCATTATTTTCCAACAACTTAACATGAAAAACATTGCATCAATATAGTTTGAGAAGCTGTCCTACCAGACAATAAATAATAAATAAATGGGTTTGAAATTTACTTTATTATTTAAGTTAAAAATATTTCATTAGTGTAATCTAGAGCAATTGGCAACCATGCAGAAATGATAAAATACATTTGGGGTATTCACAACGGTGTCGTAAGTGTCGTATCGTTGTATGTCGTAAACTTTAAACGCCTAAGAAATAAATTAAAGGAGTTCGCAAAGTACCAACATATCATATTATGATTTTTTGTAGTGCTAAAAAATAGTTGGTTGACGTTTAAAGTTCTCTAAACATTTATTTAAGCTTTTAAAGTTTACGACATACAACAATACGACATTTACGACACCGTTGTGAATCGCTCAATTTATTTTATCTAATTCCATGGCGACCATGTACATATTTTATACAAATTTTTCTGTGAAACACAACGAAAGAGAAACTGGAGAAAGAAAATAAATGCAAGGCAACGCTTCGTTAAAATCTATTTGAGTACTTTTTTGCGCAAGGCGAATTTATATAAGGTGGTGTTACTAGCTCAGCTGATTTTGTGTATGTGTTTCGCCGCACGGCTTCTGATATCAAATTGAAAAATTTTGTTTGAATTTCTACACACACTCTTTCAGATTTTGACAGTTTATGCCGCCAAAGCAAAAACAAAATACATGTAATTTTTTGTTTTTGTACTCCTGCTATCACCTTATATTAATTCGCCTTGTTTTTGCGCTTCTAGCTCTTTTCTTACGTATGTATGCATGTAGGCGAAACGAGTTTGAAATCACTCAATCCAATTTGAAGTTGCCCTTTCGTTGTGTCGTGCTAAGCAAAAAGGAAGCCAATTGCTATTGAACGTTTGAGTGTGTCAGTTGTTTGAAGGATTGTTGCTGAAAAATAAAGAATTGTATTGTTGCTGCCAAATAAATTGGTTAAATAAATTGTTCCCCGCAATAAACCCTCCTTGTGTTTTCATCAGGTGTGGGGTCGGAACATGACCCGACTAAATAAGAGTGAACTGCAAAACGCTTTAGAAATAGCAGGAATTACGTACCCTGCTACTTCTACTGTGTCTCAATTGCGTGCCCTGTTAGATGGTGGACGGATGGAGAATAGCTTTGAGAATGACTCTGGTGTTGCTGCTGCCGCCGGCGGTGAATCTAATGTTAGAGAATTGAATGCTGATGAAATTAGTGAAAACGAAAATTTGGACGCACAAATAGCTATGCTTGAGAAACGGAAGAAAATGTTATTATTGCAAAAAGAGTTGCAAGCATTAGAATTAGAAGCGCCTAGTGCACGTCAGCGCATCTCCGTTATGGATATTGACGGGATAGTACCAAAATTTTCTGGAGATAACGCTTATCCAATTGAAAAGTGGATCAACGGCTTTGATTATGCCGTGAAGGTCGGTTATAAAGATGACCATTTCAAGTATATGTGCATGCGTCGCCTGCTGTCGGGTACAGCCGTCATTTTCCTGCGCACATCGTCTGCTGAATTGAAAGTAGCACTTTTGAAGCAGTATAAACGCAACATATCGACTAATGACGTATACAAGGAGTTATACCGACGCAGGCGTTTGCCTAACGAGGGCATTATTTGCTACATGTTGTCAATGAAGGAGATTTCAGCACAGGCCAGTTTAGTCGAACACGAAGTAATTAGTGCAGTAATTGAGGGACTGCGATACAACACTGCGTATACCTCAATATTGTATACCGCCAAGAATTTGGATGAACTTCGGGAGCTGTTTATAAGATATGAGGAAAATCGAACGAGTGACAGTGCAACACGTAATATACAACAGCGTGCAGAAGGTGGGACCAAATCAGAATCTAATGTGATATGCTTCCATTGCTCGCAAATTGGGCATCTTTCGAAACAATGCAAGCAACCAAAGCGCGCCAAAGGATCATGCTTCCGCTGTGGGAGCAAAGACCATCTACTGAATCAGTGCAACCAACCATCAACGAAGACGACCGTAAATGCTGTGGCTGAGGAGCCAACCGATCCGGATGTGTACAATGTTGAGCCTTATCAGACTGTAAGTATTGTTTTTTGTAATCGGAACACGAACAATAAGAAGTTTACGAAGTGTATTTCTTTGATTGACAGTGGTAGTCCTGCCAGCTTTGTTAGCAAGACGCTTTTGGCTTTTGATATAACTGACGATGGCCCAGTTCTATCTGATTTTTATAGCTTGGGTGGCACTAAACTCAAAACCTTTGGTAAAATTGATTGTGAGATTTTGCTGAATGGCAAATCTAAAACGCTTTCGTTATTCATAGTATCAGATGGCCTCTTTTCTAAGCCACTGCTTCTTGGAAGAGACTTTTTCACATCATTTATTACTCAACTTTTCATGTTAAATTGTAGTGAAGAAAAATATGAATTAAAGGAATCAAATGAATTGAAATCAAATGTGTCTTTAATTGATAGTATTGTTCAGGTTCCGAAAAATTTGCAACATTGCTATATTGATGATTGTTCTGATGGTCATTCTTTCGCTTCTATTATCGATGGCGAGATTTGTGGGGATATATCCCCAGATAGATTGGTTAGTGATTGTCTTCCGATTAGTGTTCGTTGCGCCGTTGGGGCCAGTATTGGTAAAGAAGCGAATGGTAACATTTTAAGTGAACGGCAAAATGCGGATTGTTTCTCCTTTATAGAAGGGAATATTGCATGTGCAATAGATGTCGAGGCTATTTGTAAAACCAGTGTTAGTATTACTGATTGTGATATTGATTCTACTTTGCATAGTGATGCACGTTTAGCATTAGAACGCATTATACATACGTGATTGCTATTTGAACTGTCCAAAAGAGTCTATGGCAAAACCATATGAAATGTCTATAAAGTTAACCTCTGATCAACCCATCTACTCTCATCCACGAAGATTATCTTATAAAGATAAATTTGAAGTTCAGAAAATCGTGCATCCATTTGCATCACCAATAGTATTGGTTAAGAAGAAAAGTGGTGAAACTCGCATGTGCATTGCCTATAGGGGTTTAAATAAAATTACTATAAGAGATAATTATCCACTTCCTCTTATTGAAGACTGTTTAGAGTATTTAGGTGGGAAAAAGTATTTTACATTACTGGATTTAAAAAGTGGTTTTCACCAAGTGAAGGTAGCTAAGGAGTCGATAAGATATGCGGCATTTGTTACACCTGGTGGCCAGTTTGAGTATGTCATGATGCCATTTGGCCTCAAAAATGCCCCTTCCGTATTTCAAAGATTTATTACATTTATTTTGAAAGATTTCATTTCAAAAGGCCTGCTAATAGTTTATATGGATGATATATTGCTAGCAACAGTGGAGTTAGAATCGGTATTGACACAGATAGCTAAGCATGGACTTGAATTGAAGTTGTCAAAATGCAAATTTTGTCATAATAGCATCCGGTACTTGGGGTACGATGTAAGTCATAAAGGCATTGAACCAAATCAGGAGCACAAAGAATCTGTTGCGAAATTTCCTTTACCAAAAAGTTTGAAGCAGTTGCATTCTTTTATCGGGCTATGCTCCTACTATTTCAGAAAATTCGTCTTACAGTTTTCAAAAATTGACAAACCGTTGGATGATTTGCTAAAAAAACGCAAAGTTTGAGCTCGATGAAGCCTGTTTGAATGCAATTGCGGAATTAAAATCGAAGCTCACTGATCCTCCAATTTGTCAATATATAATCCCAAAAATGAAACTGAATTGCACTGTGACGCAAGTGATCAGGGGTTTGGTGCTGGTTTGCTACAGCGCCAATCAGATGGGAAGTTTCACCCAATTTTTTATTTTTCACAGCGAAGTACAAATACTGAGAGCAAGTATCATAGCTTTGAGCTAGAAACCCTCGCTATCATTTACGCTTTGCGACGTTTTAGAGTTTATCTTGAAGAAATCCCTTCTAAATTATCACTGATTGTAACTCACTTACGCTAACTTTAAGCAAAAATACGCTTAACCCAAGTATTGCTAGAAGGGCTCTTGAAATGCAAAATTATGACTATTCCGTTCAACATAGAGGAGGCGCTAATATGGGTCATGTCGATGCTCTTAGTCGAAGTGAAGTAGTTTTTGTTGTTAATGAAGACGATTTGGAGTTTCAATTGAAGGCGACTCAAAGTCGAGACTCAGATATAGTAAAAATCCGTGACAGATTGATACATTCATTATGTAAACAAAGACGCCTAAACTTATACAACAAATCTGTTTCTTTTCGTGTTGTATCTTTCAAGCATTTGTGCAAAGGAGTAATGTCGCAAAACTCATAAACTTCAATGGACAATATCTCAGGTTTAAAACAAGACATCTCGTTGAGTTAAACAGCATTATCAAGGGGAAATATTTTGCTTTCAAATGTTTTATTCAATTTTGTAAAAAACGAACTATTCTTGATGAAAATACATGAAGAATATAGAAAAAAACGGGTTTTTCGTATGTTTAGGCTCAAAATTCTCGAAAACCTAAGCTAATCGAGCAAAACTGATTTTGGATTCAGGGTCAGCGCAACGAAACCTTTAGAAAAGTATAAGCTAGTCCCAGGGTCTTAACTTTTTTAAATTTTGTAGGCCTGTGTAAGCCATGTGTACAAATCTTGAATCAACCAAAAAATAACAAATTAAAGCCTTAAATACATTTTTATTGCCTTTTTTACGTTTTAAAATCAAGTTATAACTAAATTTTTTTAGTAGCTTTAAAGTAAGTTGTGTTGAAAGTACTGTCAAATAATTTGCGATTCTTAATTCAAGTGTTTGTAAGAAAAATATGTAGTAGAACTCATCTGCGTTTAATAAAATTGTATTATATATTAAATTGTGTGAGTGCTTTATCTATATTATGAGTTATTATTAAGCAGTATTGGTCTTGTCCCACCCGTGACAAAAAAGGTAAGAGTTGTTATATTTAATTACAGAAGTTGAAGTTGTGTTTTGGGTTTGTTACATAAAGTTAGAACTTCATTGTCAATGTTTACCACAATTGCATTTTCGTTTCCACATAGCTAGATAAGAATAATTCAACAGCCAAGCATGTCCCAGTGACAGCTACGGGTGGTACAGTTGCCAGAGGTAGATTTACAGGGCTGATAAGCTTTATTGTTTGTGAGGTGGACGCAGGCGAGAAGGGTGGAAGCGCGGACTCGCCCATTACCTATATACCCTTGTGGTCAAGTGTGATTAAGTTAAGTGACATTTTGACCAGTTTTGGTTTTTTCTTTTGTTTATTTAATGTTCATAGTTTTTTTTT
>NW_023458563.1:31119090-31129058 GCF_013731165.1 Rhagoletis pomonella
TATATCTGTACTGTAGTGTTTTCGGACGGTACTAGCTCTTACTGCCAGTATAGGAGTATTACATATATGTCTATGATGGAGCCAGTTCTGGGCCCATAACCAATATCAATAGAAGTCCAAGAGACAAAATAAACGGCCGTCTTATTTGTTCAAGTTTTATTAGGCGAAAGAAAAAATATAATTTTCAGAACTGGCATAAGAAGTTAAGGTTACATTTCCAAATGAAAGTTTTGAGAGTAGAAATTATATACTCATGTAGTTGAGTTGCCAATACAGTAGGAGTCTTCCTTTAAACTCATAAAAGCCTCGTAAGCCTCGTAAAGATCGTAAATTTACGAGCCTCGTAAAAGAACTGTCAAAACTTGTATGGAGCTCTATTTACGAGCCCCTTCTCGTAAAACTCGGTGTTGCCGAGAGGCCGAAATTTCTTTACTAAAATATATGATAAAATAATGAAAATAAATTAAAAAAATAACACGCGAATAAAATGAATGTATTTCATCCACTAACTGCACTGACTTAGGTTTTCTGCTAATTTTCAGCATTTTTAATTGTATTTTAGCCAAGAGTGATAAGAGACAAGATGGTGTGATGTTATGGGAAATACTACGAAACAAAAATTGCTTCACAAAATCCTGGTTGATCTGTCAAACAGTCACTTTACGCACCTATTTACACATTTTCCCGTTCCCATTAAAGCCTCGTAAACTTACGAGTTTTACACAGTTTAAGACTTTATAAGTTTAAGGGAATCCCCGAAATATCCTTATAATAATGCTCTAACATAGGTATTTATATGAGAAAAAATAATTGCATTTACCTTAGGTTCATTTCAGTGACATACACTCAGTTGCATAATTTTAAGACCGCCACATACATATTAACATGTTTTGACAATTTTTTAATATTATTTAATTTCGATTATTTTCTTATAAAAATATAGTTCGTTCTTCAACAAACACCACACAAATCCACTGTTCAAACTTTGTGCAAAAATTATAAAAATTCAGCGAATTTCTACCAAAATGTTACAGAATTTTTGGAACAGTTTTGCGTATGCAGTTTTATAAAGGTGTAAAACTTTGGTGAAAATTCGCTGAATTTTTATAATTTTTGCACAAAGTTTGAAACTGGGATTTGTATGGTAATTGTTATAGAATGAACTATATTTTTATAAGAAAATAGATGAAAATAAACAATCAAAACTTGTTAATATGTGGCGGTTTTAAAATTAATCAACTGAGTGTATTTATCCATCGAATACCATAAGCCCTCCGGTTTTTCAGATAGGCTCCCATTAACGAATAGTAATAAAACTGCGTACACAAAACAGTACCAAAAATTCTTAAAAAAGTGTAAAACTTTGGTGAAAATTCGATGAATTAATATAATAATAATTTTTGGACAAAGTTTGAAATGTGGATTTGTGTGGTGTTTGTTATAGAATGGACTACATTTTTATAAGAAAATAGGTGAAAATAAATAATCAAAACTTGTTAATATGTGGCAGTCTTAAAATTAATCAACTGAGTGTATTTATTCATCGAATACCATAGGCCCACAAAAATGTACTTCATAAAAATTCAAAACGGCATTCTAGGGCATATTCATATCGGCGATCGCATATGCCCTCCGGTTTTTCAGATTGGCTCTCATTTAAGAATAATTGCAAATTGTGTAGAATTTTCAACTTCTAAAATTTTGATGCTTTCTCAATTTAAATTAAATAAATAAATTAAAGACAAAAAAAACGGTAAAGTGTGCTAAAGACCCATACGTGTTCGTAGAAGCTGAGTAGAGAGTGTTATTGTCCAGTTTCATAGTCCTTCTAAAGATCTTCCGAGGGCACTGAAATTTGAGGGCATATAATTCAGTAACCCCCTTATTCTAGAACCTGAATTTTCGTAATTCGTAATTCGTAGTTACGTTACGAAAAACGAATAATCCACATGTTGCAGCCCTTGCGGAAACATGAAGTATTTCCAGCTATCAGTTGTTTTTAGAATACTGCTTAATGGAGGAAAACAAAGTGGAAATGAATTAAAAAAACACTCATCAAGTGCTTATTTATAGTAAAATTGTTTGATTTTACATATTTTGAAAGAAACGATGGATTCTATTGCATTTGCAATTATAGCAGCGAGTAAGAGCGCGCTATGGGAATGATTTCACAAAGATATGCGGAGCTGTCGGGCCCAGTAACCATGGGCGCATCTATGTCAGCTTCTGGTTGAATTGTTGAACCACAAGCCAGAACTCCTCTTATGCCTGAAGAACTGGTTCTCAATCCAGTTAATGCCTTCGGCGCGCTTCCGGATTATAACCTTTACTAAGTAGAATTCTCCTTCCTGTGTTGCCAGAGAAGAGGGGCTTCCGCATGCCAAAGGTATACAACAGTTCTAGTGCATATCACTCCGGCTACGCCATATATTTCCTGGAAACACACATCGATTTACATATTTTATCTCGCCTACGACACAGAATTGTTTTCGTACAAAATTACGCAAAAAAGCTGCCAATTTCTTACTCGTTCGTTTTTAGGCATGTCATTGTTACGAATTTTGAGAGTTCGAAAATACGATTCGGATTGCAGCATACTATTTCTACGATTCGTAGCAAAATTCGAATACGAAAGAGTTGCCGAATAGGGGTGTAAATCTCGGTACTCAGCTCCGAAGAAAGTATTTGAGTATCAAGCGCACCTTTCCGCAGCTATTGGAAGCGCTGAAAAAAATTATCACTATAAAGGCAATGTTCTATTTGACGTTTGGAGTACTTTATAATTCGCGCTGATTTTTGCGAATTTTTTCGATTGGAGGCGTTTAGCATTTTCATCCACACAAAATACTTATCGAGGGCTTATATTCAATACCCTCTATTTGTAATTTTCAGAAAAACTCGTTTGTGATGTTGAAACTTATCTGAGACTTAATTGATGTAAACTCTTACTTTGCAATTCAATAGTAAATTTTACCAACAAGCTATTTATAAGGTTAGCATTAACAGCATCTATGGCACTTCATTCTTAAGTGGATTTTTATATCAGAAGCTAAATCTTGTTAAAATTGCAGATAAAGGGTATTGAATATAAGCCCTCGTTATGTTCTAAAATACTCGTATTGTTATATCGAAGAAAATGCACACCTTCGAACTTCCACCTTATTATACTGGAATTAAATTGGCTATAAAAATGCACGCCCAAAACTTTCCTAAAAATCTGATTAAAAAATTTTAAATTTTGATAGCAATTTTTTTTTTAAATTGGTTGAATTTTCGCGAATTTCGGATTTACGGCAAAAATTACTTAATTTCAGCATGATTTGTTTATGAAATACAAATAAGTCGTAAATTACGACCAAAAATCTGACCTAACCATTGATTGTTTTGTTTAACCACGTTAGATTTTATTACTTACGAATTGTTTATTCTGATTATCTTCCGCATCGATTACCAAAAAGGACCTCATCCAAGGCTCCTGGACTTTAATTGCAAGCGTCATACTAGCAGCATTTTGATTCAGCCAGTTCGCAGGCATGTGTTTGATTTCGAATTGCACCCATTGTCCGGAACCCGCTGGTATTCGAAGGCTGGACTCCACTAACTTCATTGTATGTGTAAGGTTTTGGTGAATGGATCGTCGCACGACTTGGTAGATCATAATTATGAGGTCTCGTCGTCTTTTGATATTTCCATTGGCGGTCTTTTGTTCTAAAATTTCAGGAAAATGCTCACGCGTCCAATCATAACCACGTATATAAAGATGGATTATAGTACGAACTATTGAAAGGTGATTGTGCTCAAATTTAAAATTAATTATTTCCCATCTACGGTTATGGCGAACGTGGGAAGCTACAAAGGAAAAATATAATGTATTATTGAATAACATTAAAACCGCTTTTTAAATAAATTAAAACTTTTAGCATGTGCGCACACAATTTGAATTGTTATTTATGGCGACTTCTTAGATTTGTATGCACAAAAGTTATTATTCAGCATGAGAGCTACACAAAATACCATTACATGTTGTTGTTGTTGTTGTAGAGGCACTACTAAGCCCCGCCTTTTTCGGGTCTACGTTCAATCATTTTCGTCAAGCTCAACTAACGGGAGGCCCAGGAAACGAGCTGTTCCGATGGGTTCGGACCAGAGGGAGAGGGGTGTTAGCTGAGTCGGATTGAGCTGGCATGCAAAGAGGTGGTTGGTGTCGTGGGGGACTCTCCACATGCCGGGCACTCATTGGGGATATTGGGGTCGAGTCTGGACTGGTAGCTGTTGAGGCGGCTACAGTATCCAGACCGTAATTGAGCCAGGGTAACGCGGGTCTCTCGTGGCAGTTGAAGCTCCGTCTCTTCCACAGGTGGTGATTGGACTTGTATTACGGCATTCATAGGTCGAGAGTTGAGGTAGGTGGTGACTGACTCTCTATGAATGTCGTTGATGGCTCGTCTGTATGTCGTCGGGTCCAATGGTTGGTCTACATACTGTTGGACTTCGTCCTTGTACACGAATAGGTGCCCCCTGATGTGCCTGGGCGGAGGCTCCTCCTGAAGCAACGGTCTGTTAGGGTGTTCACTTCTGTGACACCCCACCAGAAATTGCTTACAGAGCATTTTGTTGTGTTCCCTTACGGGGAGCACTTGGGCCTCGCTGTGCAGGTGGTGCTCAGGCGTCATCAGAAGGCACCCAGTCGCTGTCCGGAGTGCGGCGTTCTGACAAGTCTGTAGCTTCGTCCACTGCGTCCAACTAGTCCCCGGCGTACAAACTGGCGCAGCATAGTTTAGAACCGGCCGGCCAATTGCCTTGTATGTTGCCAGCAACGTTTCTTTGTCTTTGCCCCAAGTGCTGCCGGCGAGCGACTTGAGGACCTTGTTGCGGCTCTGTACTTTATTGACAACTGCGGTTGTGTGCGTGGAGTAGGAAAGCAGGCTATCGAAGGTGACCCCTAAAATTTTCGGGTTGTTTACAGTCGGTATTGGTGTGCCATCGACGTGTATACCTAACTCTAGACTGACCTCCTTCGTCCAGGTGGTGAAGAGGGTCGCCGTTGATTTCGTTGAGGAGAGTGTTAGGCTCCTTGCAGTGAAGAAGCGAGAAAGGCTGGAGAGATAGTCGTTCACTTTTGGGCAGAGTTCATCAATTCCATTCCCGGACGCCAAAATCGAGCAATCGTCAGCGTATGAGATCAGGGAAACTCCCTCAGGTGGTTGAGGAAGTTTCGAGATGTAGAAGTTAAATAGTAAGGGGGAGAGAACACCACCTTGTGGAACCCCTTGTTTAATCCTTCTTGGTTTCGAGGTTTGATCTCGGAAGATTACTGACGACTGTCGACCACTCATATAATTCGCCGACCATCACTTCAGTCCCTGTGGGAGTGAGGAGGCCTCGATGTCTTCTAGTAGCGTGGAATGGCGGACGGTGTCAAACGCCTTTGACAAGTCCAGCGCTACTAGGACCGTTCTCTCACAGGGGCGGTTTCGATTTAGGCCACGAGTTATTTGGGTGTTTATGGCGTTAAGTGCTGTTGTTGTGCTGTGCACTTTACGGAATCCGTGCTGGTGCTTCGCTGGGGTCAGGTGGCAAGTGAAGTATGGGAGTAGTAGGGCCTCAAGCGTCTTCGCGACCGGGGAAAGGAGCGTTATCGGGCGATAAGAGTCTCCTTTGTTGGCGGGCTTCCCCGGTTTCAGCAGTGGGACCACTCTCCCTGATTTCCCCACATCAGGAATGATGAGAGTGGCCGTGGACAGGTTGAGGACCTCCGTTAGGTAAGCTACTCCCTTAGGCCCTAAATGTTATAGCATCAGCATACAGATTCCGTCGGGTCCAATGGCTTTGGAGCTTTTCGCCTTCCCGATGGCCCCCTTCACTTCACAGCTGGTGGAAACAAGTGGTGCACTGTTTTTTGGCAGCTTGTGCAGCCTCCTGGTGACTCGATGTTTGGCCTTGTCTACCGAAGGGTGCAGTGTAAATTGCCTACTAAAGTAGGCTGCGCATTTCTTCGGGTCCGACGAAGCGTGACCTTCGAAAGAGATTTCCACTCTGTCATCACGCTTCGTTGGGTTGGACAGGGACCTCACGGTTGACCAGAGCTTACTCACACCAGATGTGAAGTTACAGGCCTTCAAGTGCTCCTCCCACTTTTTCCGCTTATGCTGATTTACCAGTTGCCGAATCTCCAAATTAAGGTCTCTCAAACGGGGGTCCCCGGGGTCGACCTTGCGTAGGTGGTCACGCTCATTTGCTAGTACAGCTCCTTCGGCCGGGAAATTTGGGCGGACTTCCGCGATACGTCCGGACGGGATGAAGCGAGCCGCTGCGGCAGTGCCTACCCTGCGGAACTGGCGTTCGCCAGTGTGTATGTTTGTAGGTGTGAGAAGGGCGGCGAAGCTGCTCTTGGTGACTTCCGCGAAGCCGTGCCAATCAGCTTTGTTTAAGTTGGTGTAGGTTCGGTGGTCCGCGGGAGCAAAGTCGGTGGGCTTATTGATCGAGATGACTATGGGTAAATGGTGTGATGCTAGTGTTAGCATAGGTCGCCATGAGATGCTATTGATCAAACCAGCGCTAGCAATTGTGAGGTCTGGCGAGCTGCTGCAGCTACCCATAATCCTGGTGGGGGCGTCATCGTTCATGGTGCAGAATGTCGAATCGTCTATTTGCTCAGCCAAAAGGTTTCCCCTACGATCATTGGCCAGGCTTGAGTGCCATAGATCGTGGTGCGTGGTCACCTACCGACCATTACATCTCCTATTGTGGTTAATATCCAAAATTTAAAGAGTCATCTAATCATAACTTTTGATAATGATATTTAACTGTAATTAAAAGTTCAAGAAGAATACAAAACTTTTACACGAAAGCTCGTTTTTTAAAAGTCTACAGGCATGAAAACCTTTTTGGACATATGGCGCAGAGGGAAAAAATAGTAAAATCAAACAGAAACGTATTTGATCTTACTGTGAACGCCAACGAAAGTACTGTTTAGTAAATATTCAATTCAGGTACGCACATATTAAAATAAAGCATTTTGCACTTGAAAAAAAAAATTAATTTGCATGGTTCCTGCAATGGAATTCGAACATTGACCCTCTGGAAATCAACAAATCGTGGCAAGCATCTTTGCGCACTCAGCTACAGACAGCTACGGTTGTCAGTTGACCATAATGACTCGGGCCCAAAATAAATCAAAAAAAGGACAACTTCGATGAAGAAGGAACCAAACATTTATTACCATTTATATTACATACATACATATATGTGTGCATTTGGGTGCTTTTTTCGCGACTATTGTGTGGAAAATACTTAAAAAAAAAATCTCAGAAAATTTGAGCCCTTAAAATTAAGCCTTGGTCGTGCGAAGATTTCCCGTTTAAAATACACGTAAATTTTGACTTTTGTCTTCAAAATTTTACAGCTCAGATGCATTTTATGGTATAATCTTACATCGCTATTCTGCAACACTTTCGTATTCGGATTTTGCTACGAATCGTAGAAATGGTAAGCTGCAATCCGAATCGTATTTTCGAACTTTCGAAATTCGTAACAGTGGCATGCCTAAAAACGAACGAGTAAGAAATTTACAGCTTTTTTGCGTAATTTTGTTCGAAAACAATTCTGTGTCTGAAGCGATATAAAAACTAAGCAAAAAGATGTAAATCGATGTGTGTTTGCTGGAAATATTAGTGGTGTTGTTTTAAACAGATAAATTTGGCTTTCACATATACGTATATATTTATCCACTGCTTTATATTAACGAACAAAAAAGAATGTTTGTTGCCTCTTATCGAGAAACTTGGGTACGGTTTAGTTATTTGTATAATGGTTTTGGGTTGTTGTATCCAAACGCATCACCTGAATCTAAAAACCTTAACATACACGTGTAGTCAAAGGATTGAACTTTAATCTAAAACAAAGGTTCCAATTTTCCGAGCTCTAATTTATTAATATATTTGGTTTGAACCATGCACTTTTTTTTGTAAATGTTGATATGATAAAGATACAGTGGATGGCGTAGCCGGAGTTATATGCACAATAAAGGTTGCATACCTTTTACGCTAGCCGCACACTGCATCTGATAGGCCGACCGATGTCGGCCGAACAATTTCACCATCCGAACTGATACGCACACTTAACCAGATTATTAGCTGGCCGCATTTGTACATAAAAATCTAGTTACGTTTAAATTTTGAAAGCAGTGAAATATTTTTGATAAATTTTAATTGACATGCCCTAAAAATTTAATTTTATAGTAAATTTTTTGCTTTGCACCCAATTAGATAATTTTTCGCAGTCCATTTTGGTACTTTTCACCTCACATCGGACGAGAAAAACAAACATGGATGGATTGAGAACCATTTCTTCATGCATAGGAGGAGTTATAGCCTGTAGCTCAACCATTCAACCAGTAGATGCGTCCATGGTTACTATGGCCGACAGCTCCGCATACCTTTACGAATCAATTGCCATAGTGCGCTCTTCAGCTGGATTTACATGAGTCGATTTTCTAGGCAATTCAACATTGCTCGAGAAAAATCGCTCTTGTAAATGGTGATTCAAAAATCGCTTGCCTCAAAATAGATAGCAAATCAACTTTTGCAGGCGATTATCGCCTTCAAAAAATCGCCTCATGTAAAGGCAGCTTTACTCCGCGGCTATAATCGCACAGGCATCAGATTCCATAATTTTCATCAAAATATGTAAAATCAACCAATTTTACAATAAACAAGCACATGATGATTTTTTTTTAAATTCCTTTCCACTTTGTTTTCCTTCATACAGC
Source organism: Rhagoletis pomonella (assembly GCF_013731165.1). Taxonomy (NCBI): domain Eukaryota; kingdom Metazoa; phylum Arthropoda; class Insecta; order Diptera; family Tephritidae; genus Rhagoletis; species Rhagoletis pomonella. Next base: position 31,127,861 of record NW_023458563.1, read on the forward strand.
TGGCAATGCTGCACATTTTTCCGCCAATATCTCAAGAAATATCGCTGCTAGCGATAAGGTGGACTGAAACTTTTTTGTAGAAAATTGAATTTCCCATTGTCATTTACGTTGTTTCTGTAGCTTTTCTTACTTACGAGATAGACAAAAAAGAGAAAATTTCATGAAAAAATTGGGTTTAGTGACCCGTACTACCTAGCTGGTAGGAGTTGGGTTACGCCGCCTTGGACACTTTTGTAAAGCATTCAATTCTGAAGAAACCCTATCATTGATCAAAATTATACCAGAAAATGCCTCTGACCTGTATAATTTTTGAAGAAAAAAAATCTACGTTTATATGTATTTTAAAAGGGAAATCTTTAATATTAGGGGCTCACATTTTCAGGGAATTTTTTTAGGTAATTTAAATTCTTTATAAAAGTATAGCCCATCTACCAAAAGCTATAGAAATCCAAATTTCAATCTTTTTGCAAAAATTATAAAAATTCTGGAAAGTTTTACCAAAGTTTCAAACTTTTTATTTAGAATCCCTTCAAAAAAAATCGGCATTTTGTTTTGTTGCCCATAAGATTTCAGTACAAAAAAGTGCAAGTTTCAAATTGGCGAAAAAAACCGTTTATTTTTGACATTTTCTCCTGGCAGTGTCGCGCATTTTCTTCCATACAAAGTACGTTCGAAAAATTTTAACCGATTTCAAAAAAAGGAGGACGCTATCAATCCGTCGGAATATAACTTTGGACCACGTTAACATCGTTTGTTCATATATGTAGCTACAAGTGGCATCGATGCCTTCGCGAACGTTCACTGCTGTTGTTTTTCTTGTTCATAAGGAGGGATGCAAACGATGCATCGATATTTTTGAAACATCGATAATATCGGTTCAAAATTCGATGTTTGCCATCGATGTTTACAATTACCTAAAATCACTAAATTGACGATACATCGATGCCAGTTTCAACGATATTTTAACATCGACTTTAGTGTGACTCAGACTTGAATTCAACTTACCCATTATGCTCCTAAAAATTTGTTGACTGGCCATGAATTTTTATTACTTATTCTTTTGAGGAACATGCAGAAATGCCGAGTTTGCTCGTATCTTTTGATATTAAAAATGCTTACTTAACCATTAAAAAGGGGCCGGGTTCCTGTTGGCCCGTAGTTGGCCCTTGGAACTTTAGGCTCAGCGAACTTACTACGG
>NW_023458563.1:31129068-31129804 GCF_013731165.1 Rhagoletis pomonella
GCCTCTAGATATGAAATAAGTTTTTATTTTTTGAATAGGATTGCTACCTTTTTAAAAATTATAAAATCTGCACGGTTCGTTGGATTAAAAAAAATAAGGTGTCAAATGAAAGGCTGGGCCTGAAGACGTACAATAAGGATTTATCTTTTGAATAGAGTTGCCGCCTGTCAACAAAATTATAATATTTGCATCCTTTGCATGATTTTCAAAAATTAGGTGATAAATGAAAGGCCCTGGGCTCTAGATATTAAATAAGTTTTTATTTTTTTGTACGGTTCGTTGGATAAAAAAAATAAGGCGTCAAATGAAAGGGCTGAGGGAAAAATGAAACCATAATTTACATATAGAAGCCTAACCCTTTCATTTGACACATATTTTTTTTTTAATCCACCGAACGGTCCAGATTTTAAAAGTTATAAAAATATTGTAACCCTATTCAAAAAAAGAACCCTTCTTGCACATCTTTGGATTCCTCTTAGATAGCCTCTTCGTTTGACACCTCACTATTGAAAATCGGGAGAACAGTGTAAATATTAAAATTTTTTAGACAGGTGGAAACCCTATTCAAAAAAATAAAAACTCATTTCATATCTAGCGGCCAAGTCCTAACGTTTGACTCCTCATTTTTGAAAATCATGCGAAGGATGTAAATATTATACTTTTGTAGACAGGCGGAAACTATATTCAAAAAATAAATCCTTATTGTACGTCTTCAGGCCCAGACCTTTCATTTGAC
>NW_023458563.1:31129904-31131449 GCF_013731165.1 Rhagoletis pomonella
CTTATCCTCGCCGATGGATTGGACGATACGGGCCAATAACGTGGCCCTCTCGATCGCCAGACCTGAATCCATTCGATTTTTTCTACTGGGGCTGTCTTAAGGACAAAATTTATTCAAAATTAAGTAAGAGCAGCGCTGCCTTCGGCTATGCCGAAGGCTTCATACCTTTCATGAACATCTGCAAATTTTACTTTGACAGATTACTGCTTTTGAATACATCTGCATACATCGATAGAGGAGTTACATACTTATATAAAAAATCGCATCTAAACAATCAGAGGTATGGAAGATATACTTTATATGACACCAATCTAAATGATTTTCACCGCTATGTGATCGGTATGTAAACCGGTAACACAATTTATTGGGTTTAGTTTCGTACATAAAGGAGATATATGGCAAAAACTGGTATCTTAACAATCAGTGCTATAGGAGATAAAGCTTATACAGCATAGATTTTGACGATTTTCTCAGTAGACTTTGTATTATTATTTATAAAATATCTTACGAAATTTATCGGTTTTAGCTGTTCAAATAAAGGAATTTTACAGTAAAATCCCATATCTGAACAATCAGATGTATGGAAGATATATGTTGTAGTCATCCGATCCTTGTTATTTTCACTGTAAGTATTCTGTTAATAGTGAGTGAAAATGGTGCGAAATTTCATGTTCCTAGCTGCATAAATGGAGGAGTTATGATAAAAGACCTCATATCTGAACAATCAGTTGTATGGGGGCTGCAGGTTATAGTGACCCGATCTTTGTTATTTTCGCTGTAAGTCTTCTGTTGATAATGAGTGAAAACAGCGCGAAATTTCATGGTCCTAGCTACATAAATGGATGAATTATAACGAAAAATCTCATATCTGAACAATCAGTTGTATGCGAGCTATAGGTTATAGTTACCCGATCTTTTTAATTTTCACTGTAAGTTTTCTGTTGATAATTATTGAAAACATTGCGGAATTTCATGTTCCTAGCTATATAAATGGAGGAGTTATGCGGATATCTCGAAAACTGAGAGACTAGATTGCATACAAACAGACAGACAGACGGACATGGCTAAATCAACTCAGCTCGACGTTCTGATCATATAAGTATACATTTTCATGGGTTTATCTCTTTTTGTTCTGGTACTTACAAACATCGGACCAAAGTTATAATACCATTTCATGCTCATGAAAGGTATAATAATTCAAAACGAAGAGCATTTGCCGGAGCAAATAAATGGAGCTGCTGTTGAGATAGCCCAATTGAGTTTAAGATCTCTAAAAGCGTCTTTTCTTAAAAGGTGTCGAGCTTGTATTAGAGTAGAAGGTCGCCAATTTGAGCATATTTTATCAATAAATGAATAAATTTTTCTTCAAACAACTCATGCATATTTTATTTCACGTGAACCCATCCTTCACAAAAAGTATTGATAGATATAGCCCTTGTTATAGACTCTAGTTCGATTTCCGGCAAGTAACATAAAATAATGTCAGGAGCAGGTAATAATGTACCGGTAATAAGAGCACCTTAAATTTAAATCTATTAAATACAT
>NW_023458563.1:31131549-31133630 GCF_013731165.1 Rhagoletis pomonella
CTTATCCTCGCCGATGGATTGGACGATACGGGCCAATAACGTGGCCCGCTCGATCGCCAGACCTGAATCCATTGGATTTTTTCTACTGGGGCTGTCTTAAGGACAAAATTTATTCAAAAATAATTCAAAACGAAGAGCATTTGCCGGAGCAAATAAATGGAGCTGCTGTTGAGATAGCCCAATTGAGTTTAAGATCTCTAAAAGCGTCTTTTCTTAAAAGGTGTCGAGCTTGTATTAGAGTAGAAGGTCGCCAATTTGAGCATATTTTATCAATAAATGAATAATTTTTTTTTCAAACAACTCATGCATATTTTATTTCACGTGAACCCATCCTTCAAAAAAAGTCCGATTTCCGGTAAGTAACATAAAATAATGTCAGGAGCAGGTAATAATGTACCTTTGTACTATTTAGCATGTCATTGGTCGGTAATAAGAGCAACTTAAATTTAAATCTATTAAATACATTCTAGCGTGTCTCAGTCCTTTGCCCACAAAAGCGGCTATAACTTTTTGTTTTCTATTCGAAACAGTAAGAGTGGCAGCTTTCTGAAATCCTTATTAAATGAGCAAATTTTTTATGTAGTGTAAAGTTATAGCTCAGTACATTTTTTTTCACCAGAGATAGTCAAATTTGGGAAAGAAAATATCAAAAAGTTAAAAATCCCAAAATAGTACTAATTTTATGATGGCTCCTTAATATATTTTAACTACGATGTATTGTGGAACGATTTTCGGTCATCCCGTCGGCACAACGCCGAAACCGGTTTGTCTCCAAACCAAATTTGACAAGGGATGACGGAAAATCGTTCGAGAACGAAATGACACTGAAGATGGCACAACGCCGAAACCGGTTTGTCTCCAAACCAAATTTGACAAGGGATGACGGAAAATCGTTCCACAATACATCATATCCTACCCTGTCGGAAACACAAACAACCAAAAAGAAGTATTTTAACTACATTGCATTTGAGTATGGAGAAGCAACTATCTGGAAGTATTTTACATAAAAAGTTTACTAAGTATAGCCGGTTTGTAGATGCAGTTAAAGAAAATACATGAAAATGCACGATTTTTTTTTTAATTCAAAAAAATGTAAACGGTGACACTTTTACCTGAAAAATTTTTGTTTATAAGTGAGCTCATATAAGCTAATAGAACTTTGGTTGAAATGAGTCGTTGTATGCTAGAAGAATCGAAAGTACCAATAAGCTTTTGGTCCGAGGCACTGAATACGGCAACGTATTTACGAAATCGCGCACCTACAAAGGTTCTGGAAGGCAAAACGCCTTATGAGTGGTGGCTTGGTTAAAAACCATCCATTTCACATGTATTATCGTTTAGCTGAGAAGCAGTAGCATTACAAAAGGGCGATTCCAACGTCACGGGTGGGACTTTTGAACAGAAAAAAGTTTTCTTTTTTGTTTAAATTTAAGTAAAAAGTACTGAACAATTCTACATTTTGATAAAGCTACACCTAATTGACTATTATATGAGTTATTACAAGATACGAAAAAAATGCCAGCTTACTTTTATATGGAAAAAATCTGAATTATTTCTTCTGTCACGGGAGCAGATATATTTTACGAAAACTCTGCGAATTTATTTCACTTTTCTGTGTGAACTTGATGTCTTATAATAAAACAAAGAACCACGAATGCAAACAAAGCAAAAACTACAACAAAAAGGATGGCTTTATTATTTAAAAAATCCGAAATTCCTCTGGCACGGGTGGGACAACATTTGTCACGGGTGGGACACGTATGAATTTTTATATGAAAAGGAGCTTTTAGTGAGGTCCATATTAAAGATTAGTTATTAAAAATATAAGAAGCCAAGTAGGGGTTCAGTTCACTCACGTTTTATCTTAGTATAGTGCCTTTTATATAGAAGAAAAAGCCTAGCACCGTCAGCCAAAAAAAAAAATATTAAAAATTAACGCGATCTCCTAGCGTCTTGAAATTTTTACTTTACAAATTTAATACGCTATAAAACTGCATACCTAGAATTTTTCCAAAAATTATGAACAAAAAGTTCAAAATTTGTGGGTGTAACTGCTAAAATTTGTTGAAATTTATAATTTT
>NW_023458563.1:31133730-31135548 GCF_013731165.1 Rhagoletis pomonella
AATAATAAAGCCATCCTTTTTGTTGTAGTTTTTGCTTTGTTTGCATTCGTGGTTCTTTTTTTTATTATAAGACATCAAGTTCACACAGAAAAGTGAAATAAATTCGCAGAGTTTTCGTAAAATATATCTGCTCCCAAAAGCAGGTTATTTTTTTGTCCCACCCGTGACAGAAGAGATAATTCAGATTTTTTCCATATAAAAGTAAGCTGGCATTTTTTTCGTATCTTGTTATAACTCATATAATAGTCAATTAGGTGTAGCTTTATCAAAATGTAGAATTGTTCAGTACTTTTTACTTAAATTTAAACAAGAAAGAAAACTTTTTTCTGTTCAAAAGTCCCACCCGTGACGTTGGAATCGCCCTTCTGTAATGCTACTGCTTCTCAGCCAAACGATCTTACATGTGAAATGGATGGTTTCCAACCAAGCCACCACTCATAAGGCGATTTGAATTCCAGAACCTTTGTAGGCGCGCGATTTCGTAAATACGTTGCCGTATTCACTGCCTCGGACCACAAGCTTATTGGTACTTTCGATTCTTCTAGCATACAACGACTCATTTCAACCAAAGTTCTATTAGCTCGCTCCGCGATCCCGTTCAGCGGTGAGTAAACTGAGGTTGTTTGATGAAGTATTCCATTTTTTTTCAAAAATAAATCAAACTCCCTGTTTAAGTATTCGCGACCATTGTCGCTACGCAAAATTTTAATAAACGCCCCTGCCTCTTTTTCTGCCTTAGCTTTAAACTTTTTAAATACATTCAATAGATTAAATAGATTTTTGCTTTAAAAAATACGTAGACATATACCTTGTATAGTCGTCTATGAACGCTATGAAATATGAAATGTGAGCTCCCTGATAAACAAAAAATTTTCAGGTAAAAGTGTCACCGTTTTTGAAATATTTACATTTTTTTGAATTAAAAAAAAATCGTACCTTTTCATGTATTTTCTTTAACTGCATCTACAAACCGGCTATACTTAGTAAACTTTTTATGTAAAATACTTCCAGATAGTTGCTTCTCCATACTCAAATGCAATGTAGTTAAAATACTTCTTTTTGGTTGTTTGTGTTTCCGACAGGGTAGGAGTTTAATGTATTGTGGAACGATTTTCCGTCATCCCTTGTCAAATTTGGTTTGGAGACAAACCGGTTTCGGCGTTGTGCCATCTTCAGTGTCATTTCGTTCTCGAACGATTTTCCGTCATCCCTTGTCAAATTTGGTTTGGAGACAAACCGGTTTCGGCGTTGTGCCGACGGGATGACCGAAAATCGTTCCACAATACATCGTAGTTAAAATATATTAAGGAGCCATCATAAAATTAGTACTATTTTGGGATTTTTAACTTTTTGATATTTTCTTTCCCAAATTTGACTATCTCTGGTGAAAAAAAATGTACTGAGCTATAACTTTACACTACATAAAAAATTTGCTCATTTAATGAGGATTTCAGAAAGCTGCCACTCTTACTGTTTCGAATAGAAAAAAAAAGTTATAGCCGCTTTTGTGGGCAAAGGACTGAGACACGCTAGAATGTATTTAATAGATTTAAATTTAAGTTGCTATTGTTACCGACCAATGACATGCTCAATAGTACAAAGGTACATTATTACCTGCTCCTGACATTATTTTATCTTACTTACCGGAATTAGTGAAAGTGGATTTTGTGAAATTGGACCCTTCGAACATTGTGTTATTAATACTATGACAGAGAACACGCAGTATACGTCGCATGAATATGCGGATATTCACCAAATTTACGGTGAAGCTTGCTGAAGAAGAAGACCTGCTCCTGACATTATTTTATCTTACTTACC
>NW_023458563.1:31135558-31136603 GCF_013731165.1 Rhagoletis pomonella
GACAGAGAACACGCAGTATACGTCGCATGAATATGCGGATATTCACCTAATTTACGGTGAAGCTTGCTGTAATGCCAGAGCTCCTCAAAGACTCTATGCAGAACTATACCCCAATCGTCGGCATCCGGGTCGTGAAGTATTCGCCCGGACCCATAGAGAAACATATGATGGTAAGTGATTTTTACACCTTTCTTGTTTTCTTGCTTGTTAACTATTATTTTTCACTTTTTTAAGGTCGCATACCTGGAAGGCGTGGCGGCGAAACAGGACGTCCCTCAACGGTAGATGTTGAAGTTGTGTTAGAGGAAGTGGAACTAGGTCCATCGACATCAGTGAGAATGATGGAAAGACGGACGGGAATACCAAAAACTACAGTTCACAAAGCTTTAAAAGACCATCGATTTCATCCCTACCACATTCACCGTGTTCAGGCTCTACAAGAAAGAGATTACCTGCCGAGGGTTAGATTTTGCCGTGAAATGTTGCGAATGCATGAATCAGACCCCAACTTTTTTGATAAAATAATATGGAGCGATGAATCATCATGTAAACGTGATGGTTATTTTAATTTACATAACCTTCACAGGAGAAGGACTTGGCTTCACTTGGCATTTTCAATTGGCGTCAGTTAGCACAGAAGAGAAATGACTGGCGTGCTGTTTTGGACTCGGCCAAAATCGCTTAGGCGGTTCCAGCGCCAAATAAGAAGAAGAAGAACCTTCACAGTTGGCAGATAGACAATCCTCACGAAATGAGAGAAGATCGTTCGCAGTACCGGTACAAAATAAATTTATGGTGCGGTATTTTTAATTGTCAGATATTGGGACCTGTGGAACTGCCACCAACGCTCAACTCTCACAGTTATTTAGAGTTCCTTCAGGAACGGCTTCCAACTCTTTTAGAAGATGTACCCTTAAACCTGCGGCGAAGACTATGGCTGCAAAATGACGGGTGCCCTGCTCACTACGGGCGTGAAGTAAGAGCTCATTTAGACGAAACTTATCCTCGCCGATGGATTGGACGATACGGGCCAATAACGTGGCCC
>NW_023458563.1:31136703-31149430 GCF_013731165.1 Rhagoletis pomonella
CCGTTTGGCTTGTTTTGTGCACTAAAACTGTTTTTGATTTTGTCGTTTAATTTTTTTTTTGTTTAAACAGCCTTATTTAAAAAAAAAAATAGGCACTTGGAAAGCGGTTTAAAAATTATTTAAAAATAATAAGAATAATTAATTTTTTTTCTTGCATAATTTGCCGTTTGAATTGTTTTGTGCATTAAAACTGTTTTTAATTTTATCGTTTGATTGTGATAAGAAAGCTTCTTAATTTTGTGAATTTTAACCATGGTGATTATTGTTTGTTTAAACTTCAAAGTGGTACATAAAGAAACCGGGTTTGCTTTTCTACTATATTATTATCCTTTTCTTATAAAAATTATTGAACATTAAAAAAACAAAAAATTGCAAAAAAAAAATTTTTTTTATCAAAAAAAAAATTATTTTTTTCAAAAGTAAACTATCTCATCTTAGAACGGCAAAAAACGGCAAATTTTGACATAAAGTCTAGTCGTTTGTCTTTGAGTTTGGAGGGGTGCTTCACTAACTTTATATAAAGTTGGCAAAAAACCTTATATCTAAAAAAATACCAGAGCGACAAAATTATTTTTACCACAACTAACTAACGGCAAATTCATGGGTATATGCGACATTTTTTCTTGATGTTGTTTCGCTAACTTTATACACATCCAAATTTGACAAGGGATGAAAATCGTTCCACATTACATCACATTACTTTCCCTAAAAACTTCCATTGCCCTCTTAAAATCACTAACTAAATTAGCATTAATTAGTGCAATTTAAACTAGGCCTATTAAGCTCTTCATTTAGAAATAGTTTTGTCACTTTATTTTCGCTACCTAAATTTGTACAATCCTTGATCCTGCAAATAAATACATTTATTTCCTCACACAATAACTTAATACTATTCTTAAACCTTATAGCCCGTAGTCATAGAGAAGTTCTGAAAAAGGTTTAACGTTGAACTAATTAAAGTACTCATATTTCTTTATACTGCTGAGTAAATTTGTTAAAATTAAAAAATGTTTAAATAAACAATTGGACATTATTCTCTGAAGTCTTCTGAAGAGAAGCAGAGTTTTCAGATTGAAAAATTTTGATTTCCATGGATTCTATGCCATTTCTACGAAAAGCCTTTTTTCCCCATACAAAATACATGGGAAACTTTGAGCGTTTTGAGCGACCTCTAAATATATTTTGATTTTAAAATAAAAAAAACAGGGGTATATTTTTTTCGGTATAGAACAATCCTAGGGGGTGAGAGCATTAAATTTCCGACTTTACTTTTTTTTGGACCACCCTAATGCTCACCAAACTCTTCGATCAAAAGATCATGCAACGATGTTCAATCATTTGGTCGCTTCCGCCTTACTACATTTACGGCAGGTCTTTTTAGCGTAGTAAATATTAAATTGAGGAAAAACCGCTGATCTTCAGGAGATTGAGCTCCTGATATTATTTTGTCGATGCTGCACACAAATAGTGCAAGGGACTTGACTGACATCACCATTAAAAAGTGTTATTAATTTAATATTTTGCAAAGCAAATTCTATTCGTCGTATTTAAAACGTCCAACTGCTCTTCAAAATGCATTCAGGAACCAGAATGAAAGATATTTGATTATGGGAAATATTCCTGCTCGAAATCTTTGAATCGCGGACTAGGAAGTTTAAGTTTCCTATCTGCGCCAATAAAATACTAAAGATTTGTATTTGGTTGTTTCTTAAAATTTATTTACAGGTTCAACAATTTTCACAAATCTTAAAAGTAATATTTTCAGTTTGAAATATTTTCCCAAATGAATACAAAAAATGAAGTTGTGTATATTATTGAAATAATCATAAAAGCTTTTTAGATAACAAGAAATTCATCACATCTTAAGACGGTAGAAATAGTATTCCCACGACAGCCGGTTCTACGTACCGGAATGACTCGGGTTTTACCCGACCAAGGGCTGTTGTTTCGGCGACCTAGCCCCGTTTAGGTCGGCGAAGTATCTCAGAAGTTGTTCGTCCATAGGGCTACATTCGCTCCGTTTTCTTCTACTCAAGGCTGGCATCGAGTCAAAACCTACACCTGCTGTATATGCCAGAGACGACTACACCACAACTTCATCTCGGTCAAGTGCAATGCTTGCGAGGGGTGGAGTCACCTCAGAGTTTGCTCAGGACTACGGACATATCGGCAGTGGACCACGTCGTTTGTGGCCTCCTGCCGCTCAAACTGAGCAGCCTCCACGGCCAACCCCAGTCCACCTGAGCAGTCCCACACAAACACCACAGCACAACAACATAACACAATAGACTACACCACAACCGCGACAGACCACAGAACACACACAACCGCACCACCACCCACACGCCGCCGCCAACAACTCTTGGTTCCTCCTATAATCTGCACGGTATGTCAGACCAGGATATTCCGTAATGTGACATCAGTCAAGTGCAACACCTGCCTTGGCTGGTGCCACTTTAGGGCATGTTCAGGTCTGCGCACCACGCGAGACTGGACGAGGAACTTCGAGGGCCCGTGTTGCGCTGCACGGTCGCAAACCTCAACCGCGACGCCACCTACCACCACCACAGGGCGGCAACCACCTCAGCAGCGCCCACAGCCAATGGCGACACGACCACACACATCTCTCACACCCCGCATCACCACACGTCTCCCGAACCACATGAAGCTCCTTCAATTTAACTGCAACGGGCTTCAGAGCAAGATCCAGGAGATAACCGTCTTTATGGGAGGGCATGGTATACTGATAGCTGCGGTCCAAGAGACGAAGTTACACAGCAATTCAACATTGTTGAATTGTGCCGGGTACAACGTGCACCGTCCAGATCGCGAGCGAGATAATGGTGGTGGCTTAGCGTTCATCACGCACCACACCGTGCAGTATCGTCTTATCGAAGCAGACATCGACCGCAGGGATACCACCCTAGAATGTCAGGGCATTGCTATCCGGTCAGGCGATGTTGAGCTCGAAATATTGAACGTTTATATACCCCCTGTCACCTGCTGCCCGGCAGGATATCACCCTGACATAGGTGCGCTTCTCAGAGGTGAAAACCGAATGGTAGTAGGTGACTTTAATGCGCACCACGATCTTTGGCATTCAAGAATGTCAAAAGATCGTAGCGGAACAGATCTGCCCATAGTCATCCCGATCGATAAACCAACCGACTTTGCTTCCGCGGAGCATCGAACCTATATCAACTTCTCCAAAGCTGATTGGATAGGCTTCGCGGAATTTACTGCAAACACCTTCGCTGCTCTCCCCACACCAACCGACGTCCACCTTGGTGAACGTAAGTTCCGCAGGGCTGTCACCGCTTCTTCAGCTCGCTTCGTACCTGCAGGATGCATCACTGACCCACGTCCAAATTTCCCTGCCGAAGCGGCTGTTCTAGTCGATGAGCGTGACAGCCTTCGTCACGCCGATCCCGGAGATCCCCGTATCAGGGATCTCAACGCGGAGATTCGGCAACTAGTGAACGTACATAAGCGGACGAAGTGGGAAGAACATCTGAAGACCTGTAACTTCACCTCTGGTGTGAGTAAGCTTTGGTCGACCGTGAGGTCACTGTCCAACCCGATGAAGCACGACGACAGAGTCGAAATTTGTTTCGGCGACCATGCCTCGTCGGACCCGGAGCGATGCGCGAGCTACTTTAGCCGGCAGTTCATACTGCATCCTCCGATGGACAAAACTAAGCGTCGAGTGACCAGAAGGCGTTAGTAGCGTTAGACCTGTCAAAGGCTTTCGACACTGTCAGCCATTCCACGCAACTAGAAGATTTAGATGCTTCCTCTCTCCCACAGAGGCTCAAACGGTGGTCGGCAAATTATCTGAGTGGTCGACACTCGTCGGTAATGTTTATAGACAAATCGAGCAAACATAGAAAAGTAAAACAGGGGGTTCCACAGGGTGGTGTCCTTTCCCCGCTACTGTTCAACTTTTATATTTCAAAGCTCCATCAACCACCAGAGGGAGTCTCGATTGTCTCCTACGCCAATGATTGCTCGATCATGACCTGTGTTCGAAAGTAAACGGATATCTCTTCGATCTTTCTCGCTTCTTCACTGCAAAGTGTCTAGCCCTCTCCCCTACGAAATCCTCTGCGACCCTATTCACCACCTGGACGAAGGGGGTCAGGCTACCGCTGGGGATTCACGTCGATGACACACCAATTCCGACGGTGAATAACCCCAATATACTCGAAGTAACTTTCGACAGCCTGCTCTCCTTCTCTGCGCACGCGACCGCTATTGTCAACAAAGTACAGAACCGCAACAAAGTCCTCAAGTCGCTAGCCGGCAGTACCTGGGGCAAAGACAAAAAAACGTTGCTGGCAACATACAAGGCAATAGGCCGGCCGGTTTTAAACTACGCAGCACCAGTGTAGTCGCCGGGGACTAGTAGGACGCAGTGGATGAAGCTACAGACAGTACAAAACACAGCACACAGGACAGCAACCGGATGCCTCCTGATGTCACCAGAACACCAGCTCCATGACGAGGCGAAAATGCTCCCAATTAGGGAGCATAACACGATGCTCTGCAAGCAGTTTCTGGTTGGGAGCCACAGATGTGGCCACCCAAACAGACAGCTGCTTGCAGAGGAGCCCTCGCCAAGGCACGTCAGGAGGCATCTATATGAACTGACGGACGAAGTCCAGAGGTTCATTAAGCAGCCTCTGGACCAGTCAGCATACCGACAGGCCCTGAACGGCATTCACAGGGACCCAGTCTCGATTTATGTAGACTCTAGGCCAGTGAATGCCGTTCTAGGTACACAAACACCGGACAATGACGCGACGGAGCTCCATCTGCCTCGGGAGACTAGAACAACAATAGCCCAACTTCGCTCTGGCTACCGCAGCAGGCTAAACTCTTACCTGAGTAGGCTAAACGCGGATGTACCGAATGAATGCCCGGCATGCGGAGAGACCCCTCACGACTCGAAACATCTCTTCGCATGCCCGGAAAACCCTACAACCCTAACGGCGTCGTCCCTGTGGACCGACCCCATAGAGGCTTAACGCTTCTTGGGGCTGCCGTTAGTGGAACTCGCCGACAACGACTGAGATATCAACCGATCTGAGCGGGGTTGTTGTAGCCGCTACAACAACAACAGTAGAAATAGGACATAGTATATTATTTATGTACATATATATGTGTATAGTTTTCATGTGTTTTTTTGGTTTCTTACAGCCTCTGCATATTGAAGCTTTTATCAAACAACCTCGTCGGCGAAAACGAAGTACATCATTGGACTGCCAAGAAAGTGATCATGAAGTCCGTTGTTGTCGATATCCTTTAAAAGTAAATTTTACAAATTTTGGTTGGAACTTTGTTGTTGCACCAACTTCATTCGATGCATACTTTTGCAATGGAGAATGTAAAGTTGGATATCTGGAGCAGTATACTCACACACACATCGCATCACTAACCACATCAGCGACTCCTTGTTGCTCTCCCACCAAAATGAGTCCTCTGAGCTTACTTTATTTTGATCAAGATCACAATTTAGTGTTGAGCACCATTCCAAATATGTCGGTAGAGAAATGTAGCTGTTCATAATCAAAAAAAAAATAAAATTATTGAAGAATTACCATATCTTAAAAGTACAGTGCTATCTCGGTAATCCGGACACGCTCTAGTCCGGGCGCATTTATAGTCGGGACACTGTTGATTTTCATACTGTCATTCATACCCTATATTCCGGACACTCCAGTAATCCGCACGACGGTAAGACTCAGGATGTCCGGATTACCGACATAGCCCTTATGAGCTACCTTAATACATGTGCGCATAGATACATGTGTGTGAAAAATTTTGTATAGGTGGGGTGCTATAAAGCAAAATTTGCTTTATCTCATTTTTGGATGGGAAATAATACCAAAATCTGAGGTTTGCTTTATTTCCAACTAAGATTTACTGGCGGAAGCAAATACATACGTTAAAGTAGGTAGAATTTTACCTACTCTTCAGACTTCTAAATCTGAACATATGTATATTCGGTAAAAGCAGCTGGGTTGCAATAACATTATTCACAATAAAACCATAATGGCTATATTTCTTCGTTGCGATTGGAAATAAAACCACAATTTCGATATGGAATGGAGATAAAGCGATTATGGTTTTATTGCGTTTTTTGAAATTTCTGTTTAGAAATAATAGAAGCCTTTTTGCGCGAGAGAATATTTACAACAAAGGAACAAATTGTAAAGACATTTTCAAAATAAATATATGTACATTAAATTGGATTTTTATAAAAAGTAAAACTGCAGTATTAAAATTAATTTATAGATGACGTAGCCCTTGTAAATTATTGTGCCTAAGCGGTTAAGTTCTGCGGCTCTTATAATCTCCTCAAACATCAAAATAAAGAAATCACAGCAAAGGGAGTCACCTTTTCTGAAACCTCGATTGGTATCAAAAGGATTGGAGAGGTCATTTCTAAAGGGAGCTGGTGGTAAAATACAGCGACTGCGTTATAGATCACATGTTATACGTATGATGTCGAAAACATCGATAACGATGTTTAACTGGACGGTAGTGAGCCAAATTGGGGGTAAGTATGCACTGATAAAAGAGCAGTATGCATTATCAGCAAAGGTGCCGACGGTGATTCCTTTTGAAGTAGGGAGGTCATATGTGTAGACTAAATATAGGATGGGGTCCATATCGCTTCCTTATGGTACGCCTACTCAGCTTTCATGAAGTTTGGACTCTATATCCTATGTGACGAAAAAGTTGGGATTTTTAAGGTAGGGCTAAATAAATATATAGTCATTTATTGGAAGTGTAGTTTTGTTTTATAAAGTAATTCATCGTGCCAAACGCAGTACAAAAGTTCTGTTCGATGGATGCACTAAAAGTGTAGAACAGTGAAATGAAGAACACCATCTGACATTTAGAGCAGGCATACGTTTAATGCGAGAAAAAGCTTGATCGAACGTTTTTTTCTTACACTATTATTTAGAACTATTATTTACTCAACCTTAAGAAAGAAGAAAAAGAGATTGCTTTAGCAGATAATGAGGGAAGGGTCAAATTAAGAGAGGCAATAAGGGTATTCATCAAACCTTATAAATGCATTGTAAACAGTATAAACTTATAATTGTGTAAACCTTAAGAATGAACTGTCAAAATTTGTATGGGAACTCGTTTACACATTTCTGATCAATATATCCAGCGATTTCACTGAATAAACTTCCCTGCCAGCCACGGCTAACCACTTTCCCCTAAAATTCAAACCATTCACCAACACATACCCAACTTTTTTGTCATCTCACCCACACACTCAAAAGTTGTCGAAAACAATTTCCATAAGTAAGAGCAGCGTAGCTAATAAGAATTCGCAATCTTATTAGAACTATATGCGTTAGAGCGAGCAAGTGAAAGTAAGGCGAAATTTGACAGCAAATTTCAAATTTGATCCTAGTAGGCTGCGAAGAAAATATCAATTTCGCGCGAAATTTTGGAGGTAAGAGGAATTTGTCAATTGTAGTTTTTCTTTTATAAAATATATATTTTATATATCCCAACATCAGGAGCGATCAAAACCCAACATCTGGAGCCATCAAAACCTTGAAGGTAAAAAAGACTTTAAAGTTTCCCAATGTAACACCGTTTGGCTGAGTTCCAGGTTGGTATATTGCAAAGCATTCGCCTTTTTTATTTCTAAATTAAATATAACTAATGAAAATGTCCAATATGCGCAACCATGATTAAATGCCGAATTGGAACTTAATTGCGCAAATTGGTCATTTCCATCACTTATAGTTTAGAAATAAAAGAGGCTGGTGCTTTGCAATATGCCAACTTCTGCCAGCGCAGGGCACTTGCTTATGGAGTTCTGCCGACGTTGGGCATGACTGGTTTAAATATTAAGAAACGCGGTTGCTCCAAGTGCAATGCAAATATGTATGTACTTTTGTATGTTAAAAGTGCAACTAGGTAGATATGTAAACAACAAAAAGTGTGGTGCAATAAATGTGAAAAGTGCAGTAGAATGTCTGTTTTCCTAAGCGCAACAATATAAAAATCAGTTTCTTTTAATTCCAATTAACAGCAAATTTACTTAATTTGAGCCAACTGAGTTTAATGTAAATTGTGTAAATTATCATTTCGCGGTTGTTCACTCAAGAATTGATGCGTTTTTAAAAACAGTAATTTTCGGTCATGAACAATATTTGCATCCGCTGCATTTGCATCAGTTGTTCTAGTTGCAAATACTGGCTAGGTACCTACGTTGTATATGCACATACATATGTGTGGAGATAGTTGCAACTGCATTAGTGTGTAGATATGTATGCAGTTAAACAAAATAAAGTGAAGTGCAAGTACATTTGTACAAAGCGCAGCTGCAACGACGTACATGTGTACATACATATGTAGGAAAAAAGAGGAAAGTGCAGTGGAAATATGTATATATATAACGCATTTTGGAAATCAGTTGTTCTCTCCGTTTAGGTACGATATGTGAAACATATGTATGATTGACATGCATACGTTACAATATGTACAATATGTACAAAGTACAAAACCGCGTATCGTCGTTCTGCAAAACCGCGTAACTGCCAAAAATTGGATTAGATAACAATACTTAAAACTTTAAACGACGATATGTGGATTCACTTGGCCATAATAGACAGACGTTTCAATGAAAAGTGTTTATGTTTTTTTGGTTTTGTTGCGATTTAGTTTTTATTATATATGTATAATTTTTTATCAAATTTTGTTTTTATATTTTCTTTGCAGGTCGTGGAATACAAACAGTACAAGCCAGCGGAGATTATATATAAAAATTTTATCTGTTATTAATTTTATTATTATAGTATCTAATATAATAATAATATTATAATAATAGTATTATAATATAATTATTTATATTACTACTTTAATTGCTATTATTATCTTTATTAATAGAATTATTATTAGATCGTACCTTTTCTAACCTTGTAAGTAAGGAAAAAGCTTATTATAAAGCAACAGTTGCGAAGGTTCGCAAACTGAATGAAACTGATAGAAAGCGATGATATTCCATCCACGAGTAGAGAAGCATTTTGCCGCGGAATAAATAGTGGTCTAACGTCCAGCACTATGGAAGTGTTTCCTGAATTAGATACCGAATATAATAGCGATGATGACAGATAGCACAGAAGAATCTGCAAACAAAAACCTAAGCGAGGAAATTTGTAGGGGGTTAAAAACGTGGGCAATCAAAAATAATATTTCGCAAAATAGCCTAACGGACCTCCTACAAACCTTACATAATGCTGGACTTAACGGGTTACCTTTAACTGCAAGAACCATTTTGGGTACAAGTAGAAAAATAGTTCAAATTCGACCTTTTCCTGAAGGTGAATTTTTGTATTTAGGAATACAATATAATTTTAATTTCAAAGATTTTGATTTTTTAGAAAATATGGAAAGAATTTCAATAGATGTCGGTATAGATGGTTTGAAATTATTTAAAAGCTCTAATAGGGCATTGTGGCCCATTTTGGGGCATGTAGAAGCTTTTCCTAATTCGGTCACATTTACTATTGCCTGCTTCTCAGGAATGAGTAAGCCATCCCATGTTAATAATTTCCTTGCTGAGTTTTGCGAAGAGATAAAAATTCTAAGTCAGAATGGTGTAAGGGTGGGATCTAAGCAGGTTTTAAAAGAATTTAGTGTAAGACTTTTTACATGTGCCACACCAGCTCGCGCCTTTATAACTGGCGTGAAGTCACACACTGGGAAAAACAGCTGCCCTAAATGTCTTCAACAAGGACAGTATTTACAAAGAAGGGTCTGTTTTTCTCAAAACGTTGGTGAATTAAGAACAGATAGTTTGTTTAAAAATAGAGTAGATATAACACATCATTTAGACGAATTTAGACAGTGTGAAATCTTGCTAGAATCTGTAAATATTGGCATGGTTTCTCCATTTCCGTTAGAACCCATGCATTTAGTTGACTTAGGAGTAACTAAAAAACTACTCCAGTTGCTTATTAAAAGAGGGAACGTAACAAAGATGAATGAAAAAATATTGTTTCTGAATAAGTTCGTTCCCTCTGAATTTTCCAGACTCAGTCGAGATCTAAATGAAATGAGCAACTGGAAGTCGACAGAATACCGGCAATTTTTATTGTACTCGGGGTTGTTTGTTTTGAAAGACTGCATACCGAATAACTTGTATTACCATTTTCTTTTGTTGCATGTAGGTATTCGCATTCTCTCTTGTGAGAAGTCTTGTCAATTAGAATCTAATGTCGCTAATGAAATGTTAAAAGAATTTGTAAAGTTGTTTAGTAATTTTTATGGCGAACATTTAATCAGTTTCAATGTCCATGGTCTTTTGCATTTAAGTGATTGCGTTAAACAATTTGGTCCTTTAGACAATTTTTCTGCATATAAATTCGAAAATTATATGCAATATATAAAAAAAATTATTAATAATCCAAATAAAATATTGCAGCAACTATTTCTAAGAATAGAAGAACGAAGAGATATTACGGATTCTAGCAAAATTACACAAATAGATAAGTTTATTATAAATTGTAAAAAAGAAAAAGATAGTTTCTTCTTTAGTAAAAAAACGGGATCCCTAAAAATTGTCAACCCACAAACCCAAACAGACAGTTTTGGCGTTGTAGTTTGGACAAAGGTTGGGGACATTTTTAGGGAGCCCGTGGTGTCCTCATCTGATTTAGGTATTTTTGTAGCTCAAATTATAGATGAAGACATTCAAATTATTAAGAGAGAAGATATAGACCATAAGTATTTTGCTATTCCAGTAGGGAATACATTTATTTTAATTCCTATGTTACATAACTTATTTTATAATTTTACTTAGGAAGAAATGGAATTCAGTTTTATAATTGATGGAGAGGAGGAGCCGGATATCAGTCAGGCTAATGGTAAGAAGAATCAGTATTCATTATATTAGTGAAACTCTCCTAATTGAAACGTTCTCATTGTAGCTGGAGTAACTCGCCGTTTCGACGTGTCCTTTTCTCGACCGTATGGCCTCCCAACCTGCCGTGGATAATGACTCAGGTACATTAAACTAGCAACATACATATGTTGATTGCATTTTTAATTTACACATAAATTTTATGAAATTCAACAGCGCAACAACAAATTTTGGCTGCCCTTGCAAGAGTGGAGACTCGGCAAGGAGAAATATTAAAAAGGCTTTCCACCGTAGAAAACGCCCTTGCCGAGAAGGTAGGCTTTTTAAATTTAACAAATGTTTAAACTTTGTTTTACACTTTATTTTATTTTCAGATGCGCGAGCGTTGTGAAGTTCAAGCGCAGGGTCAACTGCTGCGTGAATGTAAGGTGCTCTCTGCGAAAACCCACCGCAGTGTAAACCGAATCACCGGTGACTTGGTAAGTGAAGAGCAAACTTTATTGCAAAGTTTGCTACCAATGTCATCGGAGGAGACACTGCATAAGGTGGAGGAGCACCTTCAAAACAAGGCACACGCTGACGCTATGGTAAGTTACAGTTCTGCTCAACAACGAGTATAGTTTTTTCTTTTATCAAATATATATATGTATATATTTATATGTATAAACTCTAATACATTTAAAGGCGGGCATCATCATGCAGCTAAAAACATCCAGGGGTACAGTGGAGAAAGTGCTGCAGTCGTTATTCAGCGACGAGTTGGTGTGGGTGTACAACTTCGATGGAAAGTCTGGGAAAAAGCCACTAATTAAATTAAAAACTGTGGAGCTAGTTCTCGGTAAGTGTTATGATATTTAAACAATATTACACTACTAATTTTTTAATACTAACAGCCGCATTTGCAAGTATGCACTCTGATAAAATTTTAGCAATCAAGCACTATGTAGTTTTAAGTCATAATAGATATAAGCAAAATCGAAGAAGATGCCAAAATAGTAATTAATTTTTTCTTATTTTCTCTATAGAGTGCTTCACAATTATACATCACCCACTTATTGAGAAGTTGCGATAATTTTTCATAAAAAAATTAAAAAATATACAAATTATTGGTCGCAACTTCTCAATAAGTGGGTGATGTATAATTGTGAAGCACTCTATATAATTGATTCGTAAATGTAAATATTAAAAAAATAGCTGTAAATATTAATATACAGTGGTCGAAATAATTATAAATATTTAGTTAAAGAATGAATTATATTTTTATAAGAAAATAACCTAAATTAAATACTTACATTACTTTCTTTTTATTTGCTATGTGCTTCGTTAATGTAAATACTAAAAAAAAAATTGCGAAAATAATAGATACTTACATACGTCACTTTCTTTTTATTTGCTGTGCTTTTTATGTAAATACTAAAAAAAAATTCAAAAATAAATACTACATTTATTTATTTTTCTAACATCATATTTGCTTCCTGAATGTGTTATATAATTTTGTATATTTCAAACTTCTTCACCCTTTTTCTGTCCCTTTTTAAAAATATTAATATATTTTTAAACTTTATTTAAAATGTTTAAATTGGTGTTGGACTAACTTAATTAATAAAGTCTTGTAAATATGAGCATGATTTAATCTAAATAAGCTGATTTTTACTAAACTATAGTCATCTGCTTTTTGTATAAATAAAATCCATTATTTATGAATTATATTTCCTTGGAGAAATAATAATTTGTTACTTTATTTTTCAGATATCAGAATCTAACTGGTTGCATCCACAATAATAATTTTACCATTTTATTTTAATTTCAGATTGCTGTGCAAAAGACGTG
>NW_023458563.1:31149440-31151452 GCF_013731165.1 Rhagoletis pomonella
AAAAATATATATTTTAATATATAAATTATTTATTTTTAGGTATTTAATTTTTTTTTTTTTGATTATAACGTTGTTAAAATCGCATAACTTTTTTATAGAAATTTTGCAACTTTTGAAAACGTCTATTATAAGTCGAAAAACGCAATCAAATTTTGCAAAGATCTAGTGAAACAGAATTTTTGTGAACCAGTATAAATGATTTGCATCTGTTAATATACATCAAAAGAAAGGTAAATCGATTACCTTCCTTTTGATTATAACATTGTTAAAATCGCTTAACTTTTTTATAGATATTTTGCAACTTTTGAAAACGTCTATATATAAGTCGAAAAAACGCAATCAAATTTTGCAAAGCTGTAATGAAACTGAATTTTTGTGAACCATTATAAATGATTTGCAACTTTTTATATATATTAAAAGAAAGATAAATCGATTACCTTTCTTTTGATTATAATATTATTAAAATCGCTAACTTATAGAAATTTTCCAACTTTTTAAACATCTATGTGCAAATCAGTAATACTAATAATAAGAAATTAAGCCAGCGCATATGTATGCATGTCAAAATATATTTACTAATGTTAATTACAAGTTTTATTCATAATATTGGTTATTAAGTATATATATTATGCATTTTGAAAATAAATTTTGCAAAATAAAAATCAAAACATTTTAGGATTTTTTATTTAAAGTTTCAAAGGTTATTTTGAATTCGCTGTGAAGAGAATGCAACCCTGAGCCGGCAGAAGGGGGCAATGCTAGACGAGTGCAGCTATATGTTTTCCTTACGATGTATCTGAATGAGTGCGACAGTGATGCAAAGCTCACACGTACAGGGGGAAAGTGGTGACAATCTGCACACCGCCCATACAAATGTCACCAGTTTTGTCACCAGTTTTGAAGTGACCGAAATCCGCGGTTTCACCAGATTTTTCACCACTTTTGGCTGGCAGGGTTGATAAACTGAAGACAATGTAACTCTGTCGCAACTCTAGTTTTGTTTTCTTGGGCAATAATCGGGATCCCCATACAAAATTTTGCACGCAAACTCAACAACAACGATATGATCCTGATAGAGATCTGGTTCAATTATTACCCCGTCTGTTTGTTTTGTTTCGATGATAATTTGGCCGCAAAGTTTGGTAGCCGTGACAAATGAATTAATACGCA
Source organism: Rhagoletis pomonella (assembly GCF_013731165.1). Taxonomy (NCBI): domain Eukaryota; kingdom Metazoa; phylum Arthropoda; class Insecta; order Diptera; family Tephritidae; genus Rhagoletis; species Rhagoletis pomonella. The sequence continues at coordinate 31,150,611 of NW_023458563.1, forward strand.
AACAGACAATCTGCTATTGTTTCTTTTAACTTGCTTCAAATAAATAGCCTTTATGTTATATGTATATTTATTTAAATAGATATTATCTCGTAAATATAATTTTTTCCAATTTAGTGAGGTAGTTTTTATAATTTCTTTATCCCCGTGCTAGTAGTATAAAGTTAGTGATACTGAGCTTTATAACCAAAGAAAACACGACTATTGTCGCATGTGTAAACGAAAAGAGAGTGTGGGTCGTTCATGTAACAGAAGGCGTAAACTTATAAGATTATATGCTTGATAAAATTATCGGTTTAGATGAATACCACAAATAAGAGTGTTCGCTATGCAAACAACTTGTACAATATGGTACCAATTGTTACCAAATCGTGTTCGTTTGGCCAAAAAACCTAGTAAAATTTGCAAGGAGAGAGCAAAATTTTGACATTTAATTTGGAGGGGAAGTTGCAAGTTCGTGCTGGGAAAATTTTTGCCAGCCGGATTGTGGCACATGGTTTCATTTTTGTCAACAATAATTTTAATGAAAAAGTTGGTTAAATTTAAAAATGAACAATATTTTTATTGAGCTTTGTACCACGATTTTGTATTAGGAAAAATTGAAAAAGCAACAAAGTCTAAGCGGTAGAAGTTATAGCAGCTATTTCGGAGATCACCACATCTCCTCATCAGTTGTGGTGATCTCCGAAATAGCTGCTATAACTTCTACCGCTTAGACTTTGTTGCTTTTTAAATTATTCCTAATAAACAATCGTGGTACAAAGTTCAATAAAAATATTAAAAATAAAATGTTAATAAGCCACAATAACATTGACAAATTAAAAATGAACAATCGTGTTGCGATT
>NW_023458563.1:31151552-31153975 GCF_013731165.1 Rhagoletis pomonella
TTTTTTTTAAATTCGAAAAAATGTAAATATTTCAAAAACGGTGACACTTTTACCTTAAAATTTTTTGTTTATCAGTGAGCTCACCCCCCCACCTACCTTGCCCTAAAGTTTGGCACGTTACTTCTGGGACACCCTGTATGTACATAGCTATAAGTGGCATCGATGCACTACTATTCTATACGAAGGCCATTTTGTTAATTGCATAAGATTTGCACCGTTAATTCGATTTTCAAAAATGAGGTTTCAAATGAAAGGACTTGACCTCTAGATATGAAATAAGTTTTATTTTTTGAATAGGATTGCCACCTTTTTAAAAATTATAAAATCTACACGGTTCGTTGGATTAAAAAAAAATAAGGTTTTAAATGAAAGGGCTGGGCCTGAATACGTAAAATAAGGATTTATTTTTTGAATAGAGTTGCCACCTGTCTACAAAATTATAATATCCACATACTTCGCGAACGTTCACTGCTGTCGTTCTCGTTCATAAGTGAATGTAAATGCTGCGTCAAACATTCGCGGAAAGTTGGTGTGGCTAGAGATACTAAGTATCCTATGCGAAGGCAATTTTGTTAATTGCATTAGATTTGCACCGTTAATTCGATCTTCAAAAATCAGGTGACAAATGAAAGGCCTTGGCCTCTTGATATTAAATAAGTTTTTATGGTTTGGAATAAGGTTTCCACCTGCCTAAAAAATTGTAATATTTAAACTGTTCACCCGATTTTCAATCTAAAGATGTGCAAGAAAGGGTCTTTTTTTGAAGAGGGTTACAATATTTTTATAAATTTTAAAATCTGGACCGTTCGTTGGATTCAAAAAATTAGGTGTCAAATGAAAAAGTAAGGCTTCAATATGTAAAATATGTTTAAATTTTTTTGAATATTTTTGAAACTTCATATTAAAGTTTTATTTATTTCCTCACTTCTGTTGGTATTGGTAAATATGTATGTACATGAAAATACTTAAATTAAAATTGATAAAGATAATTCATATTCTATGTACATAAGTATTTATATTTATTTAATTCTGCACTTAAATTTGTATATGAATATATACATATATGGTAATAAAAATTGATTAAAACCAAATAGTTTTGCTTAGTTGAAACCATATTTTACATATAACCCTTTCATTTGACACCTAATTTTTTTTTAATCGACGAAAAACGAATGGTCCAGATTTTAAAATTTATAAAAATATTGTAACCCTTTTCAAAAAAAGACCCCTTCTTGCACATCTTTAGATTCCTCTTAGATAGCCTCTTCATTTGACACCTCACTATTGAAAATCGGGTGAACAGTGTAAATATTACAAATTGTTAGACAGGTGGAAACCCTATTCAAAAAATAAAAACTTATTTCATATCTAGAGGCCAAGCCCTTTCATTTGACACCCGATTTTTGAAAATCATGCGAAGGATGTAAATATTATACTTTTGTAGACAGGCGAAAACTCTATTCAAAAAATAAATCCTTATTGTACGTCTTCAGGCCCAGCCCTTTCATTTGACGCCTTATTTTTTTAATCCAACGAAACATGCAGATTTTATAATTTTTAAAAAGGTGGCAATCCTATTCAAAAAAATAAAAACGTATTTAATATCTAGAGGCCAGGGCTTTCATTTATCACCTCATTTTTTAAAATCATGCAAAGGATGTAAATATTATAATTTTGTAGAGAGACGGCATCTCTGTTCAAAAAATAAATCCTTATTGTACGTCTTCAGGTCCAGCCCTTTCACTTGACACCTTATTTTTTTAATCCAACGAACCGTGCAGATTTTATAATTTTTAAAAAGGTGGCAATCCTATTAAAAAAATAAAAACTTATTTAATATCTAGAGGCCAGGCCCTTTCATTTGACACCTCATCTTTGAAAATCGAATTAACGGTGCAAATCTTATGCAATTAACAAAATTGCCTTGGCATAGAATACTTAGTATCTCTAGCCACACCAACTTTCCGCGAATGTTTGACGCAGCATTTACATTCACCTATGAACGAGAACGACAGCAGTGAACGTTCGCGAAGGCATTGATTCCACTTATAGCTACATATATGAACGCACGCTGTTTGGTGTACCAAAACATACGCGTACGGACAACAGCGGAAATGTTTTCTACCTAACATTCACGAACGCGAACGATCTGGACTTGTTTTGTGCTTCTCGTTGGCGAAGGAGAATCAATAGGGAATATTTGATACGTTCACGTTCGCGTTCGCGTAGGAAAGTGAGTGAATATTTCTGAACCCTGTTCATTTTAATACGGGCGTATGTGAATTGAATTTTTCCATTATACGTAGTGTATGTATAATGGAAATATTTAATTTTGAACACTTTTCTTCTTCTCCTTCTTCTTCTTCTTCTTCTTCTTTTTTGGCGCTGTAACCGCCTAAGCGATTTTGGCCGAGTTCAGCAAA
>NW_023458563.1:31154075-31155247 GCF_013731165.1 Rhagoletis pomonella
TCATTTTTGAAAATCATGCAAAGGATGTAAAGATTATAATTTTGTAGACAGGCGCCAACTCTATTCAAAAAATAAATCCTTATTGTACGTATTCACGCGTCCAACGTCCAACGAACCGTGCAGATTTTATAATTTTTAAAAAGGTGGCAATTTTATTCAAAAAATAAAAAGTTATTTCATATCGTTTTTGAAAATCGAATGAACGGTGCATATCTTTTGCAATTACATAACGAAATTCCTTTCGAATAGAATAGTATCTCTAGCCACACCAACTTTCCGCGAATGTTTGACGCAGCATTTATATTACATTTATATTGGACCCAAATGCATGATTTGAAATCAGTCATTTGAAGGTGTTTACACTCTTGATCTGCATTTGCTTTGACTTTTCATGAAATGAAAAGGGAAGAAAAAACAGAATGAAAGTAAACAAACACTACATTTATTATATTGTTGACACCTTTTGGACACAAAAAGGCAATTACTCTTTGATTAAACTAAAAATGTGTAATGGTGCACTTACATGGTATGAATCTGGTCATAAGCAGTATGAATTTTCCTATAAAAGAAGCACCAACTCTATGAAGGAATGAATGAAAGCGATATATATTTAACAATTTTGACAAGGCGAATTTATAAAAGGTGGTGTTGTTTAATCAGCTGTGTGTAGCGTTTGATTGTCAAAATTTTATATTTTGCTAGTGAGTGAGTGAAAACGTGAGAGTGTTTGCATTTTCTGTCGCCCTTTTTCATTCGGAGAAGAATAGCTTAAATTTGACAATCACCAGCTAAAAGCAAAAACAAAATACAAGTAATTGTATTTGTTGAATCGATACCACCTTATATGAATTCGCCTTGAATTTTGACTTATATATTTGGCAAGTATTTTTTTGTAAACAACAAACCAAAAAATTTAATTTTGTGCCAACTTCGAAACTAGAAGCTTATTTTAATTGAAGTATCCTCCTCCTGCCAATAAAGCATTGTGGATTGCTATTTTTTATATGTGTATAGCTTCTTTAGACATCTTTGTAAAAAACATGTTTTTTGTTCACAAATTGCTTGTTTATGTTTTTTCTCTTTCAAATTACAAACTTTTGGCATAAGTTGAAATCATAGGGATGCCGTTTTCTTCCGTTTTTTAATGGATTTTATACTTGAAAAGGCACCTA
>NW_023458563.1:31155347-31159131 GCF_013731165.1 Rhagoletis pomonella
ATTTTGACAATTCTGAAGTAAAAGTAAACAACGCACAGAAATTCACCAATACTTTCACAAAATTCAAGGTGCATTTTGACATTTTCTTTATTAATTACCCAACAAGCAAAATAAACTTAAAGAAAGTTTTTTTTAAGTTTTCAATTATAAACATTAAGCTTACAAAACGTCGATTTTTCGTTTATGAAACGCTTGAAAGTAAGCGTAATATAATCGAAAAGGAACATTGGTTATAAGCGTAGAAATATAAACTTGTAATAAATGTTCAAAAGAAAGCTTTTTACAAGCGTAAAAGTGTAAACTTATAATAAAGGTTCAAAACAAGTTGTTTATAAGCGTATGAATATAAACTTACTAAAAATTTTCAAAAGAAAGCTTTTATAAACATTTTTATAACCCTTTATTTAAAGATATTTCATTAAAAACTCATACATAGATTGCTTAACATCTAGAAACTAAAAAAAAATGCGAATTTTCGGCGGACTCATCTACAGTCGCGAAAATATAAATAGGGAATAGCTTACAATTTAGCTTACAAATTCACGATAACACACAAAAATTAAGCATAAAAAAGTTAATTATTACATCCTGTTGCGTGCTTTCAATTACATGCGGTTATTGGCAAATTGGAAAAACGACATCGATGCAGCTATATATTCCGCTTCATCGCCGCCATTCTCATTGATGAACTTTTCTGAAAAAAATTTAATACATTTTCAATTGAATGTTAAACTAAGAAAGGATAGGGAGAACTCATCATTTGAAGACTCGAATGCTCCACCGATTAGCGCAGCGGGTCCTGGATTGGATTTTTTTTTACCGCATAGGTTTCATTTAATTTTTTCTTTTAATAATATATTTAAAAAAACGTAAACACGTCACTTACGATTGAAAAAATGTTATATTTACTACTTCATGTCGTTGGCATTTGCATTTCATTTATAAGTTTAAGTTATTTATAAGTATTCGCCCTCAAAACTTATTAAAGGTTTATTTGAAAAAACCTTTAATAAGCTTAATATTAAAAATGCTTATTTAACGCGTATTATAGCAAACTCACTTTAAGTTTTTTTAAAAACATTTACTGAAATGCTTGTTGTTGTACATATATCTGCTTGAACGACTACGGCATTTCTTGACGACTCGACAACTGACACATACTTCTCTTTTTTATCTGCTCTGCATGTTCGGCACTGCAAAGCAGCACAGTCGATAGTAAATATGTGCGGTATCCTATGTACGTACCTGTTAATTAGGGCTGCCAGACGTCCCGGTTTTCCCGGACATGTCCCGGTTTTAGACTATTTGTCCCGGCGTCCCGGTCCTACCTTAAAATGTCCCGGGTTTCGTTTAAGTGTCCCGGTTTTCGATTTGATTGCACAAAATTTAAATGAAAGAGAAAAACGTGTTGTAATATTAAGAAAAATGTTATGAATTTACTGGGGGAAATAAAAATAGTACTTTCATACCACGCATGCGTGGTGTTGAATAAAACTTAACATCTGAATGCACATTTATATGTCTGGCTGTAGCTGAGTGCGCGGAGCTGCTTGCCACAGTTTGTTAATTTCCAGAGGGTCAGGGTTGTAATCCCATTACAGGAAGCATGGAATTTAAATATTTTTTTTTTAACTTAATTATGAAAAAGCATCCGTTAAGTGCATAGCGCTTCATTTTATTTGAATTGAATATTTCTGTACTAAATACTAAAATTTGTATACTTAAATGTATTACGAGTTGGTTTGGTGCTCTTTCATATGCGTACATTATTTTTTTTTAATTTCGCACGTTTTGCACTAGCAATAGTTGATGATTAATATAAGTACCTAAATACGTTAAAATGACATGCGCAGAGTTTTACAATTATATTAAGCAAAAGCCAGAAGTTTTGAAACAAGTTCACAGCAATGAAAGAAATGACTGATATTTAAATGTTATCTTGTGCTTAAATATTTTTTCTTTCATGAAACCTAGAGTACTTATAAGTACAGTTCCGTACAAAATTATTGGCTCGGAGAGTCTTTCATCCGATCACAATTTCTAATCAGATCTTTTAGAAAAATTTTGAAAATGTAGCTTTTGAGCCAATTATTAAAGTGCAAATCTGAAGTTACCAGAAAATTTCGTTGATTTTTTGCAATTATTTATTTTTTGCTGACAGTGTCTTCCATATAAAAAAAATTATCGAACATAGTTTGTATGGAAGAAACTATCAGTAAAAACAATACCAAAAATCAACTAAATTTTTATGGGATGCAAAACTTCATTTTCAAAATTTTTACAAAAAAGTCTGAATAGAAAGTTGCGAATTTGTATGCAAATTTATTGCATTTTCCCGAGATTTGCACAAAGTTTAGACATTTTTTTTTTATGTTTTCTGATGTATTTAGTATAAACTGTATTTTTATAAGGAACAAAAAAGGTACATGCATTGTGAAAAATTCTCTGTGCTTTAGTTGTGATAAGTCGTTTGTTTTGTTGGTGTACGTTGTAATGATCTCATGATCTCATGTTTTTATGTTTTTGTTGTTGTGTGTCAAAATAAGATTTTACTACATCTTTTCGTACGTAATTTTTGTCGAAACGAAAGGGAAGGGAGCGAGAGGCCGCCCCCTTAAGTGTCCCGGTTGGGCAACAGAGATGTCTGGCAGCCCTATGTTAATACGTTTTTATCATTGAATGTTAAGAAATTTGACTTTTTGGAGAGCTTATTTTATCATCGCCACCGGGAATGCGTAATCTTTCATTCTATAATTACACTGGTCTACAAGGGTTTTGCGAATAAGACGGGACCTGGTGTTTCCGAACGGATTTTTCGTGCTGAACACGGATCTGGGGTCCAAAACTTCCCATCACGTCACGTTTTCGAGAAAAAAGGGGTTGAAACCCCTAAAAACAGCGTTTTTGGCCATTTTTGAAAAATTGTAGAGCTGAACCCTGACGTGCTACAAACTTTGTATATGTCAGAAATTAAAGGCTAAATCGTGCCCTTTCGAATGAGCCCTATGCCGAATTAATCGCATGCACCCTTAGATCAGGGGGTGTATTTGTGTCTAGGAGTCCAGGGAAAATTGATCGCAGAAAGAATTTCATCTTAAACGACCATATAAAATGAATGATGCTAAGGTCTTAACTACATTAAGAGTCGCTGATTACGAATCTGAAGTTAGATTTTAAAAATTCAAAATGGCGGATCCAATATGGCGGACTTAAAAATTTTTATTTAGCGAATTTGACGTGATGGGACATTTTTGACCCCGGATTCGTGTTCAGCACGAAAAAGCCGTTCAGAAACACCAGGTCCCGTCTTATTCGCAGAAAAAAAGTTGAAATTTGTAGACCAGTGTTATTGATGGAGGACTAAGTGTGCCTCCTCCCACAGCTGGGTGAGCCAGCCACGAAAACCGAATCTTCTTTTTCTTCTTCTTCTTCTTATTTGGAGCCGTAACCGCTTAAGTGATTTTGGCCGAGTTCAACAAAACATGCCAGTCGTTTCTCTTCTGTGCCACCTGCCAATTATAAATGCCAAGGAGTGATGGCGAAAAAAAATTAATAATCGATTAATCGGTTAATTGATTAATCGAAGGCATAATTGGAATTAATCGTAAGACATTAACCGATTAATCGGTCATCTCGATTAAAATCGAAAATTAATAAAAACCATTTATAAGTTATAAAAACTGACCTACACCCCGTGTCAAAATTATAGCGCACGACAAGATTTTTTTTTTGTTATTTAATTGTAGTTATTTTTTTAAATATAGCTTATTCTTTAGCAAAAAAA
>NW_023458563.1:31159231-31162724 GCF_013731165.1 Rhagoletis pomonella
TGGTTTTGTCGATTTTGACAATTCTGAAGTAAAAGTAAACAACGCACCTCAAATTCACCAATACTTTCACAAAATGCAAGGTGCATTTTGAGATTTTCTTTATTAATTATTTTTATAAATCATACATATATGTACATATGTAAAGCTGATACTTTATTTACGTAAAAGTTTATGAAATTCAATGATAAATGCTTAATGAATGTTAAACTAGATGTACAATGTGTATGTTGGTATTTGACGACAGTAATAAAATTTAATAAGATATGTACATATATCTGCTTGAACGACTGCGGCATTTCTTGACGACTCGACAACTGACACATACTTCTCTTCTTTATCTGCTCTGCATGTTCGGCACTGCAAAGCAACACAGTCGATAGTAAATATGTGCGGTGTCCTATGTACATACCTCTTAATACGTTTTTATCATTGAATGTTAAGAAATTTGACTTTTTTGAGAGCTTATTTTATCATCGCCGCCGGGAATGCGCAATCTTTTATTCTATAATTATTGATGGCGGACTAAGCGTGCCTCCTTCCACAGCTGGGTGAGCCAGCCACGAAAACCGAATCTTCTTTTTCTTCTTCTTCTTCTTCTTATTTGGAGCCGTAACCGCTTAAGTGATTTTGGCCGAGTTCAACAAAACATGCCAGTCGTTTCTCTTCTGTGCCAACTGCCGCCAATTGTAAATGCCAAGTAGTGATGGCGAAAAAAAATTAATAATCGATTAATCGGTTAATTGATTAATCGAAGGCATTCGATTAATAACTGCAATTAATCGTAAGACGTTAACCGATTAATCGGTCATCTCGATTAAAATCGAAAATTAATAAAAACCATTTATAAGTTACTAGCAGACCCGGCGAACTTCGTCCCGCCCAAAATTTTTATGTATTTTATTGAAACTTTTTGGTCCAACATTTTCACCAACAATACGATTTTCATTGGCACATTTGTCTGCTAAGATTTAGGTTTGGTGGTCATTTGCCGCCTTAAATAACCTAAGGAAAGTGTTATATCCGTTCTTGAAATTCTCCAGTTGTGCGGCATTACATAGCACGGTTATTCGCAAAGCGAAATAAATTTTTTCCTCTTCACTCCCTGGCGGCAACAATGACCCAGTTCTATAGTGAATGTCCTAGAAGCTTTACAGTATAGTAGGTGGCAATTTCAAAATGGGTGCGAATCATTGTTCTACAGAAATGCAATATACATATACTTATTTCAGACGAAATACCTTAAAAGTTTGAACGCATAATAATATTGGAAAATCACATCCATTGGGCCAATTGCAACGCAGGAGCGTTCGATATACTCAATGGTGCAACAGGTCGATTTAATCTGACCTTTACGGCCCCTTTTCTCACTTGGCTATTTTTAGTAATAGCTCGACTTCAGCACCACTTGGCAGCACGTTTTTGCAATAGTATTGCATACATATTTAAAACATTAGCCAAATCGGATCATAAATAAGATTTTTAGTAATAACTCAACTACAGCGCCAACTGTCGGATTAAATTGTGAAACTAAACCAACCAGAGACCCACTCAAATACACAAAATGTTTCGTTAAAATCCGTACAACCATTTAGGAGGAGATCACTCACAAACACACCTACAGAAGAATAAAAAAATTCATTCGAAGATAGCTAAAGGTCGGAACGTTTGTAGGCCTCAACCCCTTTTCAAATAGCCCAAATTTTCTCCATGAGTATGGGCTTGATTTCAACTATATACATATCCATACGAAGTTCCAGTACTGTACCATGAATACTTTCAGAGATATGCAGTATACAAATTCGATTTATATGGGAGGTGCCACGCCCCCCTTTCCAAGAGATGCCCTCTTTCTTCATGAGTATGCGATTGATTTCGTATATCTCAATACCAAGTTCCAGAACTCTACCATGAACACTTCCAAAATAGGCAGTATGAAAAAATTCGGTTTGTATGGAAGATGCCACGCCCCCTTTTCCAATAGTTCCAACTTTTCTCCAAGAGTATGCGATTTATTTCGTACATCTCCATACAAAACTCTAGAATTCTACCAAAAAATTTCCAGAGATAAGCAGTATGAAAAATTCGGTTTGTATGGGAGATGTCACACCCCTTTTTACAATAGCTAAAATTTTTCTCCAAGGGTATGCGATTGATTTCGTATATCTCCATAGCATGCACACTTTCAGAGATATGTAGCATGAGAAATTCGGTTTGTATGGGAAGTGCCACGCCCCCTTTACATATAGATTTTTTTCAGCCTAAAACCATCCTTGGGGCACGTGCGGCAGGTGGCAGTTTCAAAAAAAATCGGTTCAGCCGCTCTCGAGCCTTGCGAAAACTAACAAACGGTTCTAAATATATATTAGTTGAGATATATTATATATTATAATTATATTTTGACAGTATCCGTTGTTTCTGATTGGCGCAAAAATCTTGCCTAGTGACGAATTCGCCCCTTGATATGGTCGTTACTTAAAGCTATTTATATTCGAAATTGCATGAAAATTGGAAAACAGGAATCTATAAGCTTATCTAGGCAAAAAGCTACCTACGTACCGAATTTTAAGCAAATCGGACCATAAATACGATTTCTTCGAACAGATCGGTCCCTGGCCCACTTCTCGGACAAAATGGATCATATATGCTAATATATGCTAAAAAGCTACCTACGTACCGAATTTTAAGCAAATCGGACCGTAAATACGATTTTTTCGAATAGATCAGTCCCTGGTCCACTTCTCGGAAAAAATTGACCATGTATCCTAATATATGCTAAAAAACTACTTACGTACCGAATTTTAAGCAAATCGGACCATAAATACGATTTTTTGGAATAGATCTGTCCCTGGTCCACTTCTCGGAAAAAATTTATCACATATGCTAATACATGCTAAAAAGCTACCTGCGCACCGAATTTTAAGCAAATCGGACCGTAAATGCGATGTTTTGGAATAGATCGGTCCCTGGTCCACTTCTCAGAAAAAATTGGTCACATATGCTAATACATGCTAAAAAGCTACCCGCGCACCGAATTTTAAGCAAATCGGACTATAATATGATTTTTTCGAATAGACCGGTCCCTGGTCCAAAAGTAAAATTTTTTTAGCCGAAAGCTATTTGTATACAAAATTTCATGAAAATCGGACCAGCCGTTCGCGAGATTACCTGTTACAAAAAAAATGGACTTCTCTTTATATAATTAGTATAGATAAAAACTGACCTACACCCCGTGTTAAAATTATAGCGCACGACAAGATTTTTTTTTTGTTATTTAATTGTAGTTATTTTTTTAAATAAAGCTTATTCAGTCGTTAATTTTGAGCTCCAGGCCGGTTATTAAATAAAACATAGATTTTGGTAGTTTTATTTATTACATTTATTGCTGTCGATATTTCGATTTATTTAAATTATAATAAAAACGGCCAAAATCAAAAAACTAATCATAAAGCTTATTCTTTAGCAAAAAAACGTATAAATATAAATATATAAAACT
>NW_023458563.1:31162824-31166040 GCF_013731165.1 Rhagoletis pomonella
TAGGGCTGCCAGACATCTCTGTTGCCCAACCGGGACACTTAAGGGGGCGGCCTCTCGCTCCCTTCCCTTTCGTTTCGACAAAAATTACGTACGAAAAGATGTAGTAAAATCTTATTTTGACACACAACAACAAAAACATAAAAACATGAGATCATGAGATCATTACAACGTACACCAACAAAACAAACGACTTATCACAACTAAAGCACAATGCATGTACCTTTTTTGTTCCTTATAAAAATACAGTTTATACTAAATACATCAGAAAACATAAAAAAAAAATGTCTAAACTTTGTGCAAATCTCGGGAAAATGCAATAAATTTGCATACAAATTCGCAACTTTCTATTCAGACTTTTTTGTAAAAATTTTGAAAATGAAGTTTTGCATCCCATAAAAATTTAGTTGATTTTTGGTATTGTTTTTACTGATAGTTTCTTCCATACAAACTATGTTCGATAATTTTTTTTATATGGAAGACACTGTCAGCAAAAAATAAATAATTGCAAAAAATCAACGAAATTTTCTGGTAACTTCAGATTTGCACTTTAATAATTGGCTCAAAAGCTACATTTTCAAAATTTTTGTAAAAGATCTGATTAGAAATTGTGATCGGATGAAAGACTCTCCGAGCCAATAATTTTGTACGGAACTGTACTTATAAGTACTCTAGGTTTCATGAAAGAAAAAATATTTAAGCACAAGATAACATTTAAATATCAGTCATTTCTTTCATTGCTGTGAACTTGTTTCAAAACTTCTGGCTTTTGCTTAATATAATTGTAAAACTCTGCGCATGTCATTTTAACGTATTTAGGTACTTATATTAATCATCAACTATTGCTAGTGCAAAACGTGCGAAATTAAAAAAAAATAACGTACGCATATGAAAGAGCACCAACCCAACTCGTAATACATTTAAGTATACAAATTTTAGTATTTAGTACAGAAATATTCAATTCAAATAAAATGAAGCGCTATGCACTTAACGGATGCTTTTTCATAATTAAGTTAAAAAAAAAATATTTAAATTCCATGCTGTCTGTAATGGGATTACAACCCTGACCCTCTGGAAATTAACAAACTGTGGCAAGCAGCTCCGCGCACTCAGCTACAGCCAGACATATAAATGTGCATTCAGATGTTAAGTTTTATTCAACACCACGCATGCGTGGTATGAAAGTACTATTTTTATTTCCCCCAGTAAATTCATAACATTTTTCTTAATATTACAACACGTTTTTCTCTTTCATTTAAATTTTGTGCAATCAAATCGAAAACCGGGACACTTAAACGAAACCCGGGACATTTTAAGGTAGGACCGGGACGCCGGGACAAATAGTCTAAAACCGGGACATGTCCGGGAAAACCGGGACGTCTGGCAGCCCTAACATAAGTGCAATACTTCTACATACCGTCGTTTAAAGTACAAAACAGCGTATCAAGAAAATGCAAAACCTCGTATGTAAGGTTGCAAGGTAAGGTTGTAAATTTTATAGGAGAGAGTAAAACTTGTCATAATTCGAAACGGTTCTCTCTTTTAAACTTAATTATCTCTTCTTCTTATATCTACATAAGAATCGATATTTTAGTATAAATGATTAAAGGCTTGATCCCAGGAGCTTCCGGTGAGCAAATATCTTTTTTTGGCACAAATGTCAGTTACGAGGTTTCGCAGAACCACAATACGCGCTTTTGTACATTAAACGACGAATATGTTAGTGTTTGGTCTAGCTTCTCCTCCCATATGTGGCGTGCGTGATTTTGTCACACAAAGTAAATGATAGTTTTACGCCGACTCTGAACGTCAATTGTATTCTTATGAGAAGCTCTTTTCATGGCAGAATACACTCGGAGGTTTACTATTACCAACAGAGGGGCGACCGCGAACATCGGAGTGTATATATGTAATATCAAAAGGAATGAGAGGTACTATAAGAAAATGTACCCAAAATTCATAGGCAAATGAAAAAACGCTCATTCAAAATAACTCACATATATAAAATAAAAAATATAACTTAAGCGGTTACAGCGCTAAACAAAAGGAAGAGGTAGAAAAAGTAGCAATGGGGTTTGAAGGAAACATAAGACCATAAAAGGTTTGTTTGTTTCGTTAATTCTCCTAACCTTTTAAGATATAACACTCCATTCTTTGCATTAGTTTGCAAATATGCACCTATTGTTCTACAATGGCAATTTCGAATTGAAAATACATTACGATGATATTGTACCGAAATAAGTGTGGTATCCCTGCATTTTGTAAAAGCCAGAAAGAAGCATCAACTGTATGAAAAAATGAAAGGGAGAAGTATACATGCCTTCTATAATTTTGACTTATATGTATATTTGGCCATATATGTAATACTCCTATATTGGCAGTAAGAGCTAGTACCGTCCGAAAACACTACAGTACAGATATATCAATAAACACGTACGAAAGAAAAGGAACACACACGTTTATAAATAAGCATGTACACAACACATATACAAAAACGGCACTCAAGTACACAATACATTGACAAAAACGGTACTAGACTGTCTCGCTTTGATTTCGGAATGCTTACACATTGAGAAGTTAGCTTACTGCCAATATAGAAGTATTACATATATGTATTTGGCAAGTCTTTTTGTAAACAACAAAAAATATTCACTTCCATTGACAAATATAGGCTTATTTTTACTTAAATGTGATATAACGCTCATTAAAATGTTGTGTAATGTCTTGTTATCATAGTGCTTTATATTTTTATTGTCCACCATACGTGAGTTGCTTCTATTGAAAAAGATCTAGTACAAAGATTTTTTGTTTTGAAATTGTTGGTTTATTGTTTTTAATTTTTAAAATTCCTTCTTTTGACATATATGTGAATGGCGGAGTTGCCGCTTTCCTCCTTTTCGGTGGGTTTTATGTTAAAAAAGGCATCAAAATGGAAAAAAGCTCCTTGGTATCTCTGCATCTGTTAAACTTTCTATGGGAAGATGTATGAAAATCCAACTTGCTATAATTTCATATGCTTAACAGTATCCCAACAGTATGTTTACAGTATCTCCCCATAATATTTCATATGAAAAAATGTATTATATGCATACCACTCGATATCATTGAATTCCTCATTAGAACATGTAGTCCCTCTATTTTAGCGTATCAGCAGTTCATATGGCTTCATACCATTGTACGTCTTCAGGCCCAGACCTTTCATTTGACGTCTTATTGTTT
>NW_023458563.1:31166140-31171783 GCF_013731165.1 Rhagoletis pomonella
CAGTGAAGAGAGAGCACCACCTTGTGGAGTGCTCCTATTGACTTTGCACTGAGTGCAGACGCTCCCCCACTCCGCCGTGATAGTTCTGTCAGAAGTAAGCTGTAGATAAGCCTTATTAGGTTGGTTTCAACCCTCATATTATGAATATACTTGACTATTGCCTCTAGAGATTCTATAACCAGTTTGCGACAATTTTCGAATTGCTATCGCACTTTTTGACGCAAAAACATTTATATCATGCGTCAAAAAGTGCGATAGCGATCCAAAAATTGTCGCTAACTGGTTACAGAATCTCCATCCTGAAGTACAAAATATCGCAAAGAAGTACATTTGACTGTACTTCGAAGTACGAAGTACAAGAGCGAGAAAAGAAGTACTGTACTTCCGAAAGAAGTACGGTTGATCACATTAGGTTTACAGTATCTCCGTATCATTTTTCATATGAAAAAATGTATTATATGCATCCCACTCGATACCATTGAATTCCTCATTGGAACATGTAGTCCCTCTATTTTAGCATATCAACAGTTCATATGGCTTCATACCATGTAAATGCACTATAAAGGTCTTGTATAGATTAACCGCCCAATTCTGTGTTTTCTTGATAAATTTTTTGTAAAGAAATTTTATCAAGATTTTTATCAAGAAAAAGCTTCCTTCGCATTCTGTGTCAATATTTATAAAACAAAAAGCTCTACGATTTCCACATAAGTGGAACTGATTTCCACATGAGTGGAGCTGATTTCATTGTCACATATGAAAAATATGATTTTAAAAGCAAAAAAGCTTTTGACTGCCGTAGCCGAGTAGGTAGAGATGTCGACTATAATTCCGTGTATCGCAGGTTCAAATGCCAACACATGGAGTATTTAATTGCTAGAAACAAATTTATTAATATACAAAATTTATACATTTCATATGAAATTTCAATTTGTCAATAGCATTTTCCATCTTGATAATTTATAAAGAAAAGAGCTTTTGGTTTCTGTGCTAGAATACCAATTCTTGATAAATAATAAAAAATTGACAAATTATAAAGATTTTCAATTTATCAAGTGCACAGAATCGGGCTGTAACAATTTTTATACACAAATTTCAAAGATTTATTCATTTCGTTGTGTTTGTTTTGATTTTGAAAAATTCCAAATGTCAAAGACAAACAAAAGCTTTTGTGGAACTTTTGTTTCTGAGTGAGTTCAATAAAATAGTGCGACAATTGGAACGCATGTGCTTCGTGATTTTGTTTAAATGCGTTGAAATGCGTAATTTTGGAAATGCGTGATTTGGCCTCGCATTTCAGATTTGTCGCCCAAATAACGCATTTGGGCTCAATGTAAATGTAATATTACTTTCGCTTATGAACGAGAGCGACAGCAGTGAACGTTCGCGAAGGCATCGATGCCACTTATAGCTATGGACATATATGAACGCACGCTGTTTGGTCTACCATACGCGTACGAACAGCGAAAATTTTTTTTACCTAACATTCGCGAACGCGAACCATCTGGACTTGTTTTATGCTTCTCGATCGCGAAGGAGAATCAATAGAGAATATTTGATACGTTCACGTTCGCATATAAATAAAATCATAAATGTATGTACGCGAACGTTCATATATGAATTTTTCCGAACCCTGCTCCTAGCAGCCTCCTTGAGATAAACCAAATGCTTACAATTTTGATACCTTTGCAAATATATAATTTCTAGAACCTGTGCTGAACTTAACTTAGTCTTCAATGCTTTAGACTAGGGATGCACAGCAGAGGTGCACTGCGAACACGCGAGTGTGCTAGGCGAGGTGAAGTGAGCTGTACGGAAATGGCAACGTATACATATTAACCACTACACACTTATTTTCAAGTAAAAATGCGTGTATGCATGTGTACTTTTGTGACAACTGAGCCAGTGTGGCATCAGGCCACCAGAAAAAGCCAATTTTTCCAAAACAAAAGCGCCAAGTTTTTATTATCATGTTTAATATTTTTTTTTGATTCAGTAAATGTATATATACATATCCATTTCCTCACGATTTTATTAATAAATTAATTTCAATACATTTATAACAACGCAAAACATATTAGGGGTATTCTCTGAGTCTTGCAAAGCCCTTGCACGGTGCACGGATTGCACGGTTTGCAAAGCTGTCCCATACGAAAACCGGTTTTTACCGGGCAATCCGTGCAATCTGTGCACCATGCAAGGGCTTCGCAAGACTCAGAGAATACCCCTATTTAATTTACCTATTCCTCACATTTTATTCAGTAAATGAATTCCATCTTAATGTAGAATATTAGTGTATAGTGTATACATACATACATATGTACCTATGCATTCAGTGTGCTTAAATTAAAAAAGCATCACTAAATAACGCACCAAGCATTGAATTCCAATTATTTTGGCTTTTTGGTTTCCCAAAAGCACTAAATTTAGTGCAAAATGCACGACTTGGCAACAGTGAGCTGCGCACATCCATTCTCAAACAGTGATGCCAGACCAAGTATTGAGTAAATGCGCTATGTATATTTTTCTTTTAAAGCAAAAGTTCTAATTTGCGAGGGGATTGATTTTTGGTTCTTACATAGAACACTGATAAGATTCACAAACTTATATTAGGAATTAATTAAAATAATCAACATTATTTGTAGACGTATGAAATAGTAGCTTATGTCGGGAGGCTGGCTTTAGTAAAATGTACCATTTCCTATATTCTTTAAACCACAAGGAATTTTTTTATGCGACTTTGTACGAATATTGAATTGCTAGCATCGCAACTGCTTCTTTTACGTTTATTTTCCAAGAGTTCTTCAACGACTCGGCGCCAGTAAGTCTTTCGCAATCGTATGCTGCGAATGGTTCATTATACTAAAGCCAGTGTTCCGACATAAGCTACTATTCTATACGAATACAGATATGTATACTTCCTAATAGGCTTGTAAAATGCCCAATACCCAAATCCCTCGCATGAGTTATTATCGGTGAAAAATTGGGTATGCTCAAATCTGGCATCGCTGCAGCAAGTACTTTGTCACGCCAGTGAAACAGTATTGATATTTTAAGTACAATTGTACTTTTTTCATTACAATTAATTTTAAAAAGTACAAAAGTACAATTTGCCGATTTTAAGTACAATTTCAACATCAATAATACTTTTTGTACCAAACGCTCAAATCTCTTCTAGCACTTTGATTCTTGATCCGTTTGCATTTAAGTAAATGGATATACCTATATTTCATATTTGCTACAAAACGAAATTATGAATTGTAATTTTGAATGTAAACATGATTGTGAACAGTAATATTAGTGATGTGCGTTATGGTGATTGCGATTTCTTATCACCGGCGGGTGAAATATCCCTTATCGCTATTTATTTTGAAAAAATCTTTGGAAATTCAATTTACCTAATGGCGATCCTGCAGAAATAGAAGTAATTGATCAATTCGGTGGTTGAAAGTAAAAAAATTTATGTAAATTCCATGCGTTGAAATTAAAAATTTCCCTTGAGGATTTCCATTTTATCGATAGCGATCTCATTTTATGTTTATTAATATAACTGACTAATATAGTGCATTAATGTTTTATCATCACATATATGTAATACTTCTATATTGGCAGTAAGCTAACTTCTCAATGTGTAAGCATTCCGAAATCAAAGCGAGACAGTCTAGTACCATTTTTGTCAATGTATTGTGTACTTGAGTGCCGTTTTAGTGTATGTGTTGTGTACATTTTTATTTATAAACGTATGTGTACCTTTTCTTTCGTACGTGTTTATTGATATATCTGTACTGTAGTGTTTTCGGACGGTACTAGCTCTTACTGCCAATATAGGAGTATTACATATATGTATCATCATTGTCTTCATCTTTGACAAAATACACGGTCACCCGGTGTTTATTTTATTTTTTAAATAATTTTAATTATTTTTTTTATAAAATTGTAGCTCATTGTCAAACGAAAACCTTGCAAATAAATCCAAACTTGAAAGATTGAAAAAAATCAACAAAGTTTCATCAAATTTTCACAGTTTTTGTTCAGAATTTGTAGACGTTTTGGGTTAACATTTTTGTAGCCCATTCATTCTAGTATAATAAGGTGCAAGTTTGAAGTGTCTAAAAAATACCATTGATTTTTTGAATTTTTCTGTTTGCTGTGTTGCGCACAAGGAAATCTAATTAAAAAGCTCGAAATTTTTACGAAAGTGTGTTAATTTTTTTAATGTTGCAAAAAGATTGAACCTTGGATTTATACTGCTTTTTTTGAAGTCAAACTGTATTTTTATAAAAAAAATACATAATATTAAGATAAATGGCCAAACCTTGTCAATATGTGAGTGTCGTAAAGTTTTGATAAGCACTTGAAATGCTATTATAATGTCAAAACTTATTACCGAATCCAAAAATATGTCTCTTTTATCCATTAATAGTAACTTTGTTGTTGAGGTCAGCGTTGCCACTTGAGAATATTTTAAGGTACCAAAAAGCCTACCAAATCAGTTTGCAAACTACCAAAAAATTGTTTATCAATAAAACAAGATTTTATTAAATTTACAGGTTTTGCAGATTAACAGTAGGTATAAATTAAAATACCAAATAATATGGTTTACTGTGCTACAGTTGGTTATCCATTCATGCAATACTTAAAGTTTACACCAAATAAATTCGGGCGTTTAAATAACTTAATTAACGTATCGTATAAAAAACAGTTATAAGCATTGTATATAGTTTTGATATTAAATCAATTCATATCAAACATTTTGTTTTATAAAACAACAAATTCGGACATTTTATGCGTTTAAATAAAAGTTAGGTTGTTCACACTTGCTTGATTATCAGGTTATCTGGTTATGTGGTTATATTTTTTATTCAGTTTACAACAATAAAATACACTACAGAATAATAATTTTTAACCAGATAACCTGATAACCAAGCAAGTGTGGATAACCTAAGTATCAAAAATATTGTACACAAAACGTTTGTAACAAAACGTACCGAGTATATCTTTGAGATCAATTCAATTCATTTCAAACGTTTTTTTTTATCTTCGACAATACAATTTCAAGCATTTTATTCGTTTAAAAACAAAAAGTTTTTATATCCTATATTATATCAAACCAAAAAGTTTTTATATCCCTTAATTGTATACAAAACGTTTGTAAAAAAATCATACATCTTTGAGATCTCTTTTTGCTGACCACACGTAATGTGCATCAGCCTTTTGTACTAGTTCTTTACAGTGCATAATACTATTTATTGTACTGATGTTTAGTTTATTTCAGAGTTTGGTTTTTGGGCGCAGGCGAGTTTTCATCACTACGATAATTTTCAGTATTTGTTAATTGACACATATGTACATGCCTACTTAGTCGCAATTTTTTACCTGAACAAGTCGTCGCTATTATTGTCCACACTTACTTCGGACGGTTTAGAGGCTTTATACATATATACCTGCAAATAAACAACGATTAAAAAGTAACTAATTTAAAGCAAAATAACTTACTTGTCCATCACTAATCTTTTCGCTTGTTTCTTAAATTCAATTGAAGAAAGGCGCGCAAATGCCAAGTTTTTGACATTTAAAATCTTTTTTTACCCTTTCTCAGTGAAGAGAGAGCACCACCTTGTGGAGTGCTCCTATTGACTTTGC
>NW_023458563.1:31171883-31176118 GCF_013731165.1 Rhagoletis pomonella
TTTTCAGTAGTTTTATTTTTGCTCAACATAATTTTCTTAATTTTAAGAGCAAAAATTGTCCAACACTAAACACTAACAACAGGCAGAATGGGAGGATAAAATAAACTGTAAAATAGTAAATTTTCTCAATATTCAATTTTTCGACATCAAACATGGTTTTATTGTGTTAAATTGCAAAGTATATGATTTATAAAAGGAATTAATAGCGAAAACGATAAAAACCGACGATTTTTGTGAAAGCATTAGCAAATTTCAGTGCATCTCAAATTTCTAAAGCGTTGTTTACTTTTACTTGAGAATTGTCAAAATCGGCAAATCCCAAGTAGCATTTCTGGAACGAGCCACGTTTGTTCGCTACATCGTGATGTGATAAAAAAAAGCTGGAAGGAAACTGTCAAGAAAAAAAATATTGCAAAAACCAACGCAATTTTTATCAACTTCAATCATGCACTTTATTATACTAAAATTAATTTTATTTTAGATTCTGATTAAAATGTTTGCAATTTAGGAGAAACCTTGCAGATTTTTTTTAATTTTTGTACAAAGTTTGATCCAAAACCTGAGATCTACCACATTTTTTTGAAATCTATCAAATTTTTTTACATTCTACCACACACATTTTTTTTAAGTCCGATCACTGATTCCTTTGCCATTTCTTAAGATGAATCATCAATTTAAACATAGTTGTAAGCAGCGATATGTCTTATCTTGAATCACATACACATATACGTATTTTTCACCGGGTAAACAGAAATAAAGTTACGAGCAAGTATACCTGTGCGTCACCCTTTGAAAAGCGCGGTTTTTGACCTTAAGCCCAGATTTTGAGGATGTATTTAAAATTTTGAGTATGCAGATTTTACTGCTTAGATAGACCTACAACAAGTATGAACCTCGAAAAAAACTATATACATTTTTTTTTGTCACATAGTGTAATTTAGATCGTCTTTAATAATCTGTATATCGTCGTTTAAAGTACAAAACCGCGTATCAACAAAATGCAAAGCCGCCTATGTGAGGTTGCATAAATTATTATCTAGATAGTAAAAACGGTTATCTTTTTTATAAAGCAATCGCATGTATAATTCAGGATGAATGGATAAGGATTGAGCCAACAGCTTCTGTAAGCAAATTCAATTTTTGGCAGCAAATGTCAGTTACGCGATTTTGCAGAATGACGGTACGCGGGTTTGTCCTTTATACGACGATATGCATGTATGCATTAGCGCACACAAGGGGTGGGTTTTGGGGTTCAAACCCCCCCCCTAAAGCTAATAACCTCAAATACAAACTGTATCTTAAAGCTAAGAATCCAGCTCTCAAGGAAATTATAAGAAATATTTATTATAATTTCTGTTGATTGAAAAAGCGCTTTGCTTTTGCTGTAAATTTTCATGAGGAAATGAATATACGAGCATTTTTTTGTTGAGAGCTGCAACCTGATTTAAGAAATTTTGGTAGAAGAAAATTTCTTTTTCATTTCTCGTCCGTCGTTTTATATGAATTTTTGGTTTTTCTTGAGAGTTCAGTTAATTTTTTCGGTATTCGAAATATTAAAAAAAATTAGGAATCGTGAAAAATCACCATCTCTATCGAAAGCCAGAAACCAGAAATCGAAAAAAGGAACATAAAAGTGCAAAAATTCATGGAATCAATAAATTTATTTTTACTGAGTCTTATTTAAAATTTTTTCTTAGGTACTTTTGAAAGTTGAGCGCATCTTGAGTTTATAGCACCTTTTATTAAACAAGTAGTTTTTAAGGAAAGAACACAACGGGCTTCAATTCTTATATTCAAATTTAGGGGTACCGTTAATTTCTTCATGATCCAATCATCGGATCTCTAAACCAAATTACGGGACGAACCTTGAGGTACCATCTTTCTACAAAAAAATGATTATTGAAATCGGTTCACGTGGTCCAAAGTTACGTATTCCGGCGAATTGATAACCTCCCCTTTTTTTAAAGTCGGTTAAAAGTGTTTGAGTTCTGTTAATCTTATGTAAATAAAGTGCAGTTTATGAATTTTAAAACGTTTATTTATTTATTACATACTGTACATAAAACTTGCATAAATATATTTTAAAGAGCGTATTATCTGAAGAAAATGTTCAGTATTTTCCGGTGATATATCTTCAGAAATATAAAACCCCCCCTAAAATATATTCCTGGGTGCGCCCCTGCATGTATGTATATGTGTATAGCCAGCAAAAACTTCGGAAAGAGATCCGAAAACTGAAAGAAAGGTCAATAGTAAAGTGCCACGAAGGGTTGTGAAACGAATACTTTTCCGACAGGTTTTCTGAAATTTTTCATTCTGAACTTCAAATATGCTTTTTCAAAGTTAATTATACACCCGAAATTAATTATACTTTTAATATGTTCGTCTGCCGGCATAAGAACCTGGGACCTCATGAAAGCTTACAAATAGTCGCACGCTTCTCTGCACACTCAGCTACTGTCGAATACGGATATGTACACGTTTTCAAATGTTCAGTTTGAGCAAATATTTTAAAATTGTTGTTTTCAAATAACGTGATATTTTTCGGTAGTTTTCGGATACAAATATTATATTAAATATTAAAATTTTACCAAAATTGGAAAATACAAGGGTTCACAAGCACGAAATGGCAATACCGCTCAACAATATTTGTATATTTGTCACTGGCATTTGTCATCAAGTGGCAAATCAGATATTTGGTCATTTGCGTAATTTTTATTTGGCTTACGTAGCAGCATTGCGTTCACACGATTTGGCCACCAGGGTTAGGGCTGCCAGATATCTCCGTTGCCAAACCGGGACACTTTGGTAAATCCAACACAATTGGCACAGAGAATTTTTCACAATGCATGCAACATTTTTTTGTTTTAATTTTTTATAAAAATACAGTTTATACTACATCAAATAACATAAAAATAAAATTTCTAAACTTTGTGCAAAACTCAGAAAATTTCAAGGAATTTTGAAAATGAAGTTTTGTTCCATACAAACTATGTTCGACAATTCCTTTTGTATGGAAGACACTGCCAGCAAAAACAAAATTGCTAAAACTCAACGCGATTTTCCAGCAACATCAGACTTGCACTTTATTAATTGGCTAAAAAGCTACATTTTCAAAAATATTGATGAAAAATTCTCTGAGCTAATAATTTTGTACGGTACTGTACTTATAAGTAAACTAGGTTTCATGAAAAAAAAAATCATTAAAAAATCAGTTATATTTTTCGTTGCTGTGAATTTGTTTCAACTTCTGACTTTTCCTTAATATAATTGTAAAACTCTGTACACGTTATTTTTAACGTATGTATGTACCTATATTGAGCAAATTTGAGTCCATTGAGATGAAATAAGGGAAAAAATTCCTCTACATTAGGAGGTTTGGCAAAGGTGTATTAAACAAGAAGTGATGGACAACTCAGTGAGGCTCTCTTTTAAGGTAATATAACGTCAAAAATATAAACAAATGGCAACTCTTCTGTTAAAGCGGGAAGGAATTTATACTTTCTTTCTGGCATTTTCTAGGGGTAATTAAAACACTATAAACACACATTTTTATATTACATAAACCTTGTCGCGAAAACTTACGTTGGAAGTAAAGCACGTACGAAAATAAAACGAGCAAATAAAAATGTCTGCAATTAAATCTGCACACTTAAGCGAAATCCGGGACATTTTAAGGTTGGACCGGGACACCGGGACAAACAGTCTAAAACCGGGACATGTCCGGGAAAACCGGGACGTCTGGCAGCCCTAACCAGGGTTGTTTTTCATTTGCCACAAGAAGGCAAATATTTGGCTTTTCTCATAAACGACAAATGTAATTTAGCGTTCACATGATTTGTCTATGAATTTGACAAATTTTTAGCCAAATGTACAAATCGTGTGATCCCAGCTTTAGATTATCATTGTTATTGTGCTCACTCAGGTTGTTACTCATATCTATGCAATAAAAGAGATGCTTGCAAACGGTCAGTTACAATGGGAAACATAAGGTTAAGGTAAGAAGAGGTATAAATACAGTATAACTTAAAAAAGTATAAAATTAACACTAATAATAGAAAATGCACACAAAGCATGGCAGGTATAAATATGTATATATGTAAATAAAATGTGTTGAGTTAGGAAGCAGCTGCAATGCGCTCAACGCTCTCACAATCCAGTACTTTTGTTGCTTCACTGTTAAGATGCTTTTCAGTAGTTTTATTTTTGCTCAACATAATTTTCTTAATTTTAAG
>NW_023458563.1:31176218-31178449 GCF_013731165.1 Rhagoletis pomonella
GTGAAAATTTATTTGTGATAGGCTTGTCTGATCTCTTTTATTTAGTGTAAATAAACCGAGGTTATTTCACTTACGGCCCAACGTTTCGCTAATCTTCTTAGCATCTTCAGGGGCGTGTTTATTTAATTATCTGTTACAAAAAACATAAATACATGTATGATATTAAATAAAGGAACAAATAAACATATATACATATATTCATAATTACATATAAAAATCACGGTAGAACAACTAAGATATTAAACACAAAAGTACTCACAAACAATTCGTCATTAAATTAACTAAATCTACTAAAATCGATACCATCTTCTGTGGTAGTTTTGTCTAAACTGAAAACTAAATTTGAATTTTATAAGCATAACAAGTAGGCTGCAGAAATGTCATCGGTGTCTTCTTTTTTGTTTATTGTGTTTTCCCTTTTTTGCAAAATCCTTAAGCTTTCTAATGTGTATCTGGTTTTTTCTCGTTTTTCTATGTCGATTATTTTGGTGTTTGCTAAGTCTGCTGAGTGCCCAGTAATTCGCTGTGTTGTGAAAGCGCTGTACTGTTTTTTTGTTTCTTTATATCTGCTTCGTTTAAGCGCGTGCCTAGGGCTCGCTTAGTTGTTCCTATATACACCTTCCCGCATTCTTCGTTCTTCTTTCCCTTACATTTAATTTCATAAACTACGTTGCTTTGTTGTTGAGCATCTATTGGGCATTTCGTTTTTGTAAAGACAGTCGATAATGTGCAATTAGATTTATATGCAAGTGTAACGTTTTGTTGTTGTGCAAAATCGCGGCCGAAGTTTTCGGTCAGCTTCGGAATGTATGTGACACTGTGGTATCGCTTTGTTGTGTTTATTGCATCTGTGCTTGAAGCTATATTTTTGTGATTGCTCTTTTGCATTATTGTTTGTTTTATTAAGTTGTGTGTTAAATGTTCAGGATAGTTGTTGCTTTTTAGGATCTTCTTTATTTTTTCAATGTTCGTCTCAGGGAATTGTTTGTTGCTTATTGTTAATATTTTTTGTATGAGGTTTTTTGCGCTATTTATTTTGTATTTTGTTGGTTGCGAAGAGAAGAAGTTAATCAGGTGACCAGAAGATGTAGGCTTGCAATACCAGTCCAGAAGAAGGTGATTTCCGCTTCTATGTATACGCACATCTAGAAAAGGGATACTTGAGTTTTATTCCATTTCCATGGTGAACTGAAGTTTGTTATGGTATTTGTTTAGATGTTAGAGGATAATATTAGCGTCGTTTCTTTTGACAATTGCGAAGATGTCATCTACGTATTTAGTTATAAATTTAAATTCGATGTTAAGATTTTTAAGCTCTGAAATGGTGTTTTCGAGTAAATCGTCCATCACGATATCAGCAATTATTGGCGAAAGAGGGTTGCCCATTGGCATTCCAAACGTTTGCGTGTATATCTTATTATTGCATATGAAATAATTGTTGTGTTTGAGACAAAAGTCCAGAATATTTTGAAATTTGTTTTTTGGAATGTTCGTCACCATTTGTAGTTTCTCCCAATTTTTCATTATAATTCTCACAGCTAAAGTTGTAGGTATATTAGTAAACAAAGAGACGACATCAAATGACACTAAAACGTCTTCTTTACACACATATATATTCATCAGTTTTTCTTTTAGGTTAAAAGTGTTTTTTATGTTATAATTTTCGCTGGTTAAGGATTTAAGTATTTCCCCAACATATTTTGACAAATTGTAACATGGGACTTTAACGGACGATGCAATTGGACGTAAAGGAACTTCAGGTTTATGGATTTTTGGTAACCCATACAATCTTGGTGCTGTTGCTGCGGTGCTTGCGAGTTGTTGCTTTTCTCTTATGTTTATGTATTTGCTTTTGTAAAGATCATCCACTATGTTATTGTTTTTCCTTTGTAGAGCGTTTGTTGGGTCGGTTCTTATGCTTTTGTATTTGTTCTTGTCTCCTAGTAGGTTGGTAATTTTCTCTACGTATTCTGTTTTGTGCATTGCTACTGTTTTGTTTCCCTTGTCGGCGTCAGTTATAACGATGTTGTTTTTGTGCAATTTAAGAAATGTCTTGGTTTTGTTAAACGCTTCCAAAATAAATTCCTCCGCTGAGTTATTTTTAATGTTACGCTTGAACAGGAGAATTCTATTGCTGAGTTTGTTTCTTGCTAGTTCTTTTTCATTTTCATTTTCTATAGATTGTATAAGTTGTTCCATCTCCGCAATGATGTGCACCGGTGAAAAGTTAT
>NW_023458563.1:31178549-31181887 GCF_013731165.1 Rhagoletis pomonella
TGTAGATATTCCCCAGATTTGGTAGATTTTTTTCAAGTGGATGGTAAATATTTGTTTTCGTCAGTGGCAACCCTGGATAGAGTGTATAGTAAAGAGTAAGAAAAAGATGTTCAGCTGGATGTATGTGGGTGGGTTATATTTCAGATGCTGAGGTGAATGAAAAAAAAATTAAAAAAAAATAATTATGATTTTAGTTCGCACGAAAATTGGTCAGGTAATAGTTGATATGATACTTAAATCAAATCAATAATTCAGCTGGTTGTATGTGGTGTTATAAGGTGTAACGCAGAAAGGTATATGAGCGGCGCTCTCAGGGCACGCGTAACTTTAATACGTCAATATGTCTTTCGCCCGCTACAGTCAGATGAGCGTTTTTTTTTTTGGTTTAAAGTGATATGTGAACTATCATATAACCAATTTTCACCTGAACTGAAAAAATGTATCTATCGTATCTATCACACGTATTTACTCATGCAACTATCGTACAAGTGACGTTCATGTTAATAAATGAAGAAGTATATCAATGACAATTTTTATTTGACGTACACAATATTGTACATAGCATATATACATAAATAAATTAAGGTTTCTTCCTCGCTTTGGTCT
The DNA here is from genome assembly GCF_013731165.1 of Rhagoletis pomonella. Classification (NCBI taxonomy): domain Eukaryota; kingdom Metazoa; phylum Arthropoda; class Insecta; order Diptera; family Tephritidae; genus Rhagoletis; species Rhagoletis pomonella. Next base: position 31,179,156 of record NW_023458563.1, read on the forward strand.
ACTGACGAGCTTGTAGCGTCGTCATCCGAATGGCTATCAGAATCGCTTTCGGAAATCTCATCATCTCATCATCACTTTTGATCGATATATGTTTCCGTCAATGAAAGACACAACACACAACACAAAATCAGAGGAATGCCACTGTCCAATTTTAGCATCAGTGGGTCTGAGCAAGTATGAACGACCGACTTCACAGGTGGGTTGAAAAATGTCAATTTCAAAGAGGCTATTGTTAAGTTTTTTGTTGACCATTGGGCAGAAGATTACATGGTGCCGTATATAAATAATAAAACTATTCTCATTTTCGTTGTTAGTGTTTCCGACAGGGTAGGTGTGTGATGTAGTGTGGAACGATTTTCCATAATTTCAGTGTCATTTTTCGTTCTGAATAGTTTCTATTTGTCTGTCACTATTTATAGCCGTGTTAAATCGTCGTTGGTTCATAGTTAGGTACATCTCAGCGGATTATATTCTTTCGTTCTACCAGTAGTTTCAGTTCTGTGTGTACATTCCCAGGTAGAAATTAGCTGCTCATTTTATGTAAACGTTGACGCTTGCCATAAGTATATAGTCAGAGATGGTAAAATAATCCGAAGTATTGAACATCAACTGACTTATCTTAGTCACGAAGAGGCAGACATTAAGATTATTTACCACATTTGTAAATTACAAAGTGATACTAATGTTACCATTCGGTGTCCCGACACTGATATTTTAGTCATAATGCTCGCCAATATGAGCAATATAGACAAGAATATTAAGATACCGATGCAAGTTGGTGGCTGAATTAGTAAATACGTGTAACTTTAGATACATTCTTTCAGTTCAGGTGAAAATTGGTTATATGATAGTTCACATATCACTTTAAACAAAGAAAAAACGCTCATCTGACTGTAGCGGCCGAAAGTCGTTCAGTTGACGTATTAAAGTTACGCGTGCCCTGAGAGCGCCGCTCATATACGTGCTTTCTGCGTTACACCTTCACTGCCTCAGCTGAACGTTTTTTCACCCACATACAGCTAGCTGAATGTTTGATTTGATTTAAGTATCATATCAACTATCACCTGACCAATTTGCGTGCGAACTAAAATCATACATTTTTTTTTTAATTTTTTTTTTTTATTCACCTGAGCAGCTGAAGTATAACCCACCCACATACATCCAGCTGAACATCGTTTTCTTACTCTTTACTATACACTAGGGATGGGTTAGTGGAGGGTTAAAATTCGATCTTTTCCGAATTTCGAACATTGCCCAACCATTCGATTATTCGATTCGAAATTTGGTGGTGCAAATTCGATTTAGTTCGAATTTTCCAAAAAATTTTTGAAGTGAAACTTCTTAACCGAGTTCGGAGATGTTTGCGTTAAATATTAAACACCATGTTATAAAATCAGTATCGTTCGTTCGATTTTCAAAAAGGAGGTAGGTGTCAAATGAAAGGGGTTGCCCTGTAGATGTGTAATATGGTATGTAAGAAAATCAAAATCAAATTATTTAATAAGTTAAATAAATTACCCCAATATGGGTATCAATCGAAATGATTTTGAATAAACTTTATTTTTTAATTGCATTTAAGAGGGGTGCCACCTGTTTGAAAAGTCTAATTTAGCTAAAGAAGTGTTATGCTTAAAATACTATGCAACAATTACAATATTTTTGAGGTGCTTGAAGAGAGTGGTCACCTGTTTAAAAAGTTAAACTTAAATTACACTGTAGGACAGCCCAAACCAGCCCGGAATTTGTTAACATTTTCTGAAAGTATACCCATCCAGTAGTAAAACACTCGGTGGATTTGCGAAAGTTAGCTCGTATTTTTATTTCATGACCTACTAAAGTTTTCATGTCTCGGCCTAAGTAGTTTTCAAAAAAATAGTTAAAATAAATGTCTGAGCGAAATTAAAGTATAAGACATATATAATAAAATTTCATGGGAAATATTTTCGTAGAACATTTTAACCTATTAGCTCCCGCCTAAAAGGGTAATTTTGATCCTTACTTCAATAAATCCCGCAAAAAGCAAATTTGGAAGGTCGTTAGAAGACTGGTGTACTCTAGAAAATTATTCTCCGGAAAATTTTACTGGGGGTCTTCTCAGGCAAAAGCTTCGTGCTACCAACGTAAAAACCTCTACAAATTTAAAATAAAGAATCAACAAAAAAGGTCTTTACATTTTTTTTTTTTTTTAGAATAACAGTTCCTTCTTGGCACAGATTTTTTGTCTTGATGCATCAGATCGAAAAACATGTATTTTTTACTTGCATCCCTAAGACAAATGGAGTGCCACACACAGTGATGGCAAATTTACTCAGAAACAAGAAAGTTGAAGAGTTGATATTTTTGGATGTAAATATGAAATTCGATTTTTTCTAGACAAATTCGATTTTATCCCAAAGACAAATGGAGTGCCACACATACTGATGGCAAATTTAGTCAGAAACAAGAAAATTGTAGAGTTGATTTTTTTGGAAATAAATATGAAATTCGATTTTTTCTAGAAAAATTCGATTTTATCCGAATTTTAGCAACACAAAATTCGATTTCAAAAATTCGCAATTTTGGAGCTAAAATTCGATTATAATCGAATATCGAATTCACCCATCCCTACTATACACTCTATCATTCATATCATTTCTAACAAAACTGAAATAATTAATTTCTGTATGTCCGATCAGTTTGTATTTTGTGAAAATTTATTTGTGATAGGCTTGTCTGATCTCTTTTATTTAGTG
>NW_023458563.1:31181987-31183028 GCF_013731165.1 Rhagoletis pomonella
TTTTGTTGTTGGTAGTGTGAACTTTCTGCCAAGGGAGAGCAGCCACTGAACTTCTTGGGGAAATAAAATATTAGTTTTGTTTATGAACCAGTTGTTATTGATATTTATTCCCAACATTCGCATTTTTTCTTGTTTCATTCTATCTGTTTTGGATGTTAGTACTGATTCCTTCTCCTTCGAAATCCTATGACTTATTAAGTTTTGTTTTTGGATGAACGTTTTAAATTCCAATTCACTCAAAGTAGGTTTTAATTGTTGTTGTGCGTGGTGTTACAGATTTTTAGTTATTCGGATGTCTATGTTTGTTTGTGTTATTCCCATGTTTAATATTTTCATGAGAAAAGTATGTTTAGTTTTGTTCATTTGTTGTTTTATTCTTTCGGATGTGGTGCTTATAATTATGTTTTTTACTGAATTCGCCAAGTGATTCGGAGTCAGTTCGTACCTTTTGCATTCTAATAAGAATTTTAGTTGTTCCAGTTGTTTCGCTAATTTTTGCTTTTGTTTACTATAATGTTTTAACATCATGCATGTATGTCCTTCATGTTGCTCCTTTTTATATTTATAACAAATAAGTGCTTATTTCGGCAGGCCTTCCGAAGTTGATAATTTATTTCTGTATGTCCGATCAGTTTGTATTTTGTGAAAATTTATTTGTGATAGGCTTATCTGATCTCTTTTATTTAGTGTAAATAAACCAAGGTTGTTTCACTTACGTCCCAACGTTTCGCTAATCTTCTTAGCATCTTCAGGGGCGTGTTTATTTAATTATCTGTTACAAAAAATATAAATACATGTATGATATTAAATCAAGGAACAAATAAACATATATACATATATTCATAATTACATATAAAAATCACGGTAGAACAACTAAGATATTAAACACAAAAGTACTCACAAACAATTCGTCATTAAATTAAATCTTTGTTTTGTTGTTAAATTATCTATTTTTGTTGGTAGTGTGAACTTTCTGCCAAGGGAGATCAGCCAAAACAAAAGATAACTTTTCACCGGTGCACATCATTGCGGAGATGGAAC
>NW_023458563.1:31183128-31186883 GCF_013731165.1 Rhagoletis pomonella
CACTAAATAAAAGAGATCAGACAAGCCTATCACAAATAAATTTTCACTGAAATAATTAAATTTTTTATTTTTTTTTGCTTGCGTGGGAGGCTGCTGTAGCCCAACCCACCCGTGGTGCTGCAGCGGAACGTTACTAGGCTTTATAGAAGCATTATACGATGCATTGAAATGATTATGAGCAAAACTAAAATTGGTCGCAAAAATCTGTCGCTGGCTCCCGGACTATAGAGCTTTCACTAAAGGTGAGAGCAATAAATTAACAATTGAGCAAGAACTGGCAGCAATCCACTGGGCGATTGTACATTTTCGACCTATTTATATGGAACAAAATGTTTAGTAAAATCCAACCATAGACCCTTATCATATTTGTTTGCGATGAAAAATCCGTCATCAAAATTAACACGTATGAGGCTAGACCTCAAAGAATACGATTTTACAATAGAATGTCTTAGGGGCAAAGAAAACTGATGCATTATCAAGAATAAAATGTGATAACACAATCACAAGTAAAGATATAACAATTCAAGATTTAAAATTGCTCAATGAGCAAAATTCTAAAATTCTTGTCATGACTAGATCTAAAACGAAAAAACGAGATCCTATAAAAACTCACATATCTCTGAAAATTTGATTAATAAAGATAAGCCCAAAGTATATGACGAAATTAAATTTAATAAAGTCAAAAAGTGTGTCACACTAAAGCTCTCTCTAAATGAGGGCTCATTAAAAAACGGAAAAGAGACTTTAGTACACCTTAAGGTTAATGATTTGTTTGTTAATGAGACATTTCACTTAGAACCATTTTTCTCAAGGCTGGAAACAGCAGCCAGCAAGTGGAAAATTACAAGTTTAAATATGTCACCAAAAGAAGAAATATTCGAAACTATACTCACTAATGAATTTAAGGAAAGGAGCAACAAATTCATATCTAAAGAAAATTAATATAGCGCTATTACCCAAGGTGACAACAACAAATAATCAAAATAGAGATATGTTGACTGAAATTTTAAAAATGTTCCACGACAATCCAATCACTGGTGGCCACAGTGGTGTCGCGGGAACTACTGCAAAAATAAAACGTTATTACTATTGGCGATACATGACTAAAGACATAAAACCATATATAAAGTAATGTGAGAATTGCCAAAAAGCAAAAATAACAAGACGCATCAAACCACCCGCAGTAATAACGCCAACACCAACTGCTGCGTTTGGAATAGTGTTTGTTGACATGGTTGAACTAACCAAATATGTACTTGATAACAGTTCCAGTTCCGAAAAAGGACGCAAAGACAATAGCAAAAGCAATTGTAGATTCCTTGATCTTAGTCTATGGTCCTATGATCAGTGCTGTCAGATCAGGGGCTTTTCCCCTAGATTTAGGGACTTTTGACTGCCCTAGGGGTAAATTTAGGGGGACCAAATATTTAGGGAAAAGATTTAGAGGGAAGAAATTGCGTCTAGGGGAAATTCAATAAGGATTTTTGGGGGTAATCCGTTGTGTATGTAAACAGTTTCACATACATAAAAGCATATCTTCAAATTCAGCTACCAACACCAACGCAAAGCTATGGATGAATATGTATGTAAATATGTCATTATGTTTTGATGTCTAATGACAAATAACAATTGGCAATACTGTTTCATAGGCTATGAGGACACTCATAACGGACATGGGCACAGAATACAGGAATGAAATTTTAAATGAGATTTGCGAGCTATTAAAAATACAAAAAATTACATCCACCGCTTATCATCATCAATCACTAGGTACAGTAGAGCGTAGCCACCGCACTTTAGATGAGTATTTACGCTCATATATTTCAGTGGAAAAAGACGATTGGGACGAATGATTGCGATATTTTACATATTGCTACAATACCACACCAACAGTAACACACAACTACTGCCCTTTCGAACTAATTTTCGGCAGAACGGCGGAAGAAATGAATTTTGTTAATAAAACAGAACCGATATATAATATAGATAACTACGCGAAAGACCTGAAATTTAGACTGCAGATAGCGTGGGAAAGTGCAAGACTTTTGTTACAGCAACAAAAAGAAAAAGCAAAGAAATTAGTAGATAAGAATTACATAGATTATGAAATAAATATAGGAGATAAGGTAATTATTACAAAAGAAACAGGACATAAGTTAGAAAATAAATATATATGACCATACACAGTCATAGAAATAGACGATAGGAATAACTATACAATAGAAGACAAAAATAAGAAAAACCTTAGAGTACATAAAAGTAGATTAAAACTATTTAGCGCATAATTGTTGACCAAATGAATGAATATCACTTTTTGAAAATACAGCTTGTCCTTTTCTCTAAAATATTTTTTTATTATATAATCAGAATTTTAACTATTTAGTGTAAATAGAGTTTTCAAATATATATAATTAAAGAAGTTCAAAAAAAATAAATAAATAAAAAAATAAAATAAAGTTAATATTAAAATTTTGAAATCTTTATCATTTAGAATAATTTCATATATTATATGTATCTAAGCGTGATCACAACTGCAGTGTGCTCCCGCTTCCAAAAGGGGAAGGTGTTATACGCTTACATAGTTGCAACACAATAACAACAAAGTAGCATGCCCATCCATACGCAATATTTATTTAATACATTTTGATGAACTGCACGTTCTGCGCATTCAGCAATTCTAACGTGAGAACGATCGCAAAGCTTTTCGTTTATATTTTAAATCTGCAGCGTAAGCGTCTGGCTCCTTCTTCAAAGAATTAGGCTTAACTTAAAAATATGTAATGAATAAAGTTCAGTTGCTTTTAAAGCTTAAACCAAGAACGTTGTCACTTCACGTCATCACCGCCAGGACGGCGCAGTCTTGTATTCTATATTCTTGGACGTACCCATAGCTACAAATTTAATAAAAATATATTTTAGTATTAGTGAACGAACTTAAAGCTCAAATACCTAGGTATCTAGTTTGTCTCTTATATATAGAAATTACATTTAAATATTAATTACAAAATATATTTAGTGGGATGTTACCTAAAAATTAAGGGGTTTCAATGCGCTTGCTGAAAAGGCGTTTTAGATTTTGTGTTATTGTGGCTCCCGCTTTAGAGAACAATTGTTCACAAAGAACTGATGATGCAACAGCTATTAAAAATAACCGAGCTGGCTTATAAATAAGTATAGTCTCACATCTTTAGATTAGGTTAGGTTGAAGTGGCCCAAAAACCCCTTCTCCTTAAACCAATTCGGGGAGTCTACGAACCTTAGCAACTGCCGTATTCCAAACTCAGCAGTTGCGCTTAGATCATCTAGAAAGTCTATACCTAAGAATTTCTGTCTTTTACTGCCTAGTGCAGGGCAATCGTGCCTGATTTATTTAGGCTCTTTTTCGTCGTGGCAGCTCCTACAGTAGTCATTGTGACTAACCCCGAGGCGTTTGGCATGCCTTCCTATCAGGATATGTCCTGTGAGCAGGCCAATGGCCAGTGACACATCACCTCTATTGAGAGTGAGAATTTCTCTTGATCTCCGTGTATTCCATTTCGGTTATGTAAGCTTCGTTGAATTACAGTTTTCAGTGCGCTCCCATCTGGTGGCCACTTCTTCAAGGGAGTGTTCCCTTAGTAAGTGCATAGCAGAAAGCGAGTGGCATATGCAGGGCCGTCGAGAGAAAACTCGGGCGCAGGACTAAAAAATCACGGGCCCCTATATAAAGTGTATAAAATTAAAAGCATATGGCCCAAATCGCCGAAAACGAAACC
>NW_023458563.1:31186983-31207463 GCF_013731165.1 Rhagoletis pomonella
CTTAAAATTAAGAAAATTATGTTGAGCAAAAATAAAACTACTGAAAAACGCGAATATGTGGTAGATTTCAGACCTTGTGTGGTAGGTGTGCTCAAAAAAGTGGCAGATCTACAACAATGTGGTAGAAGTCAGATCACTGAAAGGAATCTTACAGAGTATATCGATGGCTGAGTGGAAGATCGACCTATCTCGGCAACCAGTTCGAAAACGCCCTATCTCAGAAAATTTTTTAACAACGCTCTATCTCAGAAAACTTTTCAAGAACGCCCTACTTCAGGATTTCATTGAAAAACGCCCTATCTCAGCTGCCAATTCAAAAACGCCCTATATCGGCTTATTTTCAATGTATTTTCGTTTGAGATAGGGCGTTTTTGAAATGAATTCTGTGATAGGGCGTTATTCAAGCAAATTCTGAAATAGGGCGTTTTTCAATCAAACTTTGAAGTAGGGCGTTCTTGAAAAACTTTCAGAGATAGGGCGTTTTTGAACTGGCTTCCGAGATAGGTCGATCTTCCACTCAGCCATCGATATGCAAAATTTAAATTTTTAACATTTTTCATTTTAAATTACGACTTGTCCGACTATTTTGTTAACTAGTATACATACATAGGGTGCCCATTCTGAAGACAAATTAACCATTTATAAATGGTTGTAAACAACGAAATGTTTTCTCTTAAATGGCATATGTAAGTATTTTTCATCGGGCAAACAGAAATAAAGTTACGAGCAACTATATGCTTCAACCTATGAAAAACGCGTTTTTTACCTTCAGCCAAGATTTTGAGAGTGTATTCAAAATTCTGAGTACCTGTGCGTACATATTATTTTTGTTTATTTCACTTCAAATCTCACAAACTCATAGATGCAAGAGTATGGTTGACACTGGATCAGCTGTTTAAGTATGTATTTATGACCAAATAGTCAAATCGCGTGAATGAATGTGGACAATATTTGTCACTTTACTGCTGTGCGCAAATGTGTGCCAAATCATTTGGATCTTTGGCAGCCAAATCGTCTGATCGCAAAACAAATCATTTGTACATCGCTATCCAAATGCGCAAATGTGGACAAATCTAAGTTTGGCATTTTGTGTAAAAATGTACAAATCGTGTGATCCCTGCTTAAGGCTAGCTCTTAAATATGTGTGTGACTACCATACAGGGTTCAATGTGTGCCACTTCAATGCTCGAAGTTTAACAGCTGAAAAACTTGAGTATCTTAATTTAACTTTTCGTGATCTAAACATTGACGCAATCTGTGTGACTGAGATCTGGTTTAAGCCTTCTTTAGCGAATAGCGCATATACTCTGTGTGATTATTCAATTGTGAGGAATGATAGAACTACTGGTAACAGAGGGGGGGGGGGCATAGCGATCTTTCACAGAGCCGATCTCAACTTTAGAGTCATTTATAAATCTCACTCCCATGAAGCTGTCGAAAGCATGTTTGTTGAATGTTGTGATAATATACGAAAGTGTCTTATTATATGTGTATATAACCCCCATAAATCAAATGATCTCACCTCATTGTTTGCTAAAATCTCTGAATTGTCCTTGAGCTATGTTCATGTTCTCATCTGTGGTGACTTCAACGTTGATATGTTAGCTAATAACGAAAGATCTAATCAGCTATTGAACAGCTTTAACACCTGTGGTATTACTATCACAAACGAATATGCAACTCGGTTTGCGCCCCACTGCAAGCCAAGTATGTTGGATCTTTTTGGTGTAAGCGTTGGTAGTAGTGTAAGTCATGTTGATCAATTTTCCCTGTCTGGAGTTTCTGACCACGAGCTAATGATAATATTTTTTGACTTTGAATTTCACAAAACGAAGCCTTTAACAAATTTTACCTTTAGAGATTTCAAGAATGTAAACACATCTGCATTATATGGTGAAAGTGTCTCACTTAACTGGAACTGCTGCTGGTACTTTGCAAATGTTGACGACAAATTAGCCTATTTTACAACGCTAGTACAATACTTATTTGATAAATATCTCCCTATTCGCAGTATTAAAACAATTGATCATAAAAAACCTTGGTTCACTAAAGCCATTTTAGTCCTTATCAAAGAGCGATGTAGGGCTTATAGATCCTGGAAGCGTAATCCCACCAATGAACGCTGGAGCACATATAAAAACTTGCGAAACAAAGTAACATCTGCTTTGCGCAATAGTAAAAAAGCCTATCTCGATGCAAAATTTAATTCCAACATGCCTTCCAAGGTGTTGTGGAAAAATCTGAAGTCACTGGGTGTCTGCGCCAAGGATGTGAAAACCTGTATGATAGATGCTGATTTAATGAACTCATACTTCGTTGGCGTTAATTCACATCCGAATGCACCACCTTTCAGCATTAATGAAAAACTAGTTTGTAATCCTGCTTTCGAGTTTGTATTCGATGCAGCCACTGAAGACGATATTGCAAAGTGCATTCTTGCAATAAAATCGAACGCCATTGGTGTGGATGGTCTTAGCCTGCGTTTTTTAAAACTTATCCTCCCGTACGTGCTTCCTACACTTACACACATTTTTAACTTTGCCTTAGCTTCCTCTACCTTTCCAAAGCAATGGGTGATTCCGGTCCCAAAAAGCAACTCTTGTAACTCTCCCCAAAACTTTAGACCCATCAGTATTTTACCAATGTTGGCGAAAGTTTTCGAAAAGTTTATTTCCGCTCAGATAGTGTCACATATGAACAAATTTAATTTATTGAGCGAACTCCAGTCTGGGTTTAGATCCAACCATAGTTGTTCCACAGCCGTGTTAAAGATTATGGACGACATCCGCCCCGCTTTCGACAGTAAGCTGCTCACAATTTTAGTACTCTTAGATTTTTCCAAAGCTTTTGACATGGTAAACCATGATATTCTTCTTTTGAAATTGAAAAAATTATTTCGGGTTCAACCCCAGTGCACTTAAGCTTATAAAAGACTACCTCTCGAACAGGTCACAGCAAGTCCAGTGTGGAGATATCTTCTCACATCGCCGAGAAATTACCTGTGGGGTACCTCAAGGCTCCATTTTGGGCCCCATACTTTTCAGTATTTTTATAAATGACATTGTTCAATGCTGCCAAAACTCTTCCATTCACCTATATGCTGATGATACGCAGATGTACCTTTCACGTCCCATAGGTCTTGCCGAAGACTTGGTGGCCAGATTAAATGAGGACCTGAAAAGAATTGAAGTCTGGGCCACCATGAATGGCCTCTCTTTAAATGCCACCAAAACGCAGGTACTTCCGATTTCGTGCGTTCCTTTTGATCTCAGTAGCATATCACCAATTATTTTGAACGAGATGGAACTAAAATTTGAATATGCTGTAACTAATCTTGGTATTAAAATGAATTCCCGCTTAACTTGCACGGCTCACATACGTTATAGTATATCAAAAATATATTTTATATTAAGAAATCTATGGCATATATGCTATTGTCTGCCGAATAACACAAAACTCAAACTAGTTAAGTCCCTCATCGTTCCCCATATTTCCTATTTTGAACTGGTCTATGGCAATCTAAGCTACGATTCTAAGAATAAATTGAATCTAGTTTTAAATAACGTGGCTTTATTCTAAAAAGAAGTTTGACCACATATCATTTTATACTAAAAATATTCTTGGGCTCACCCTTGATAATTACCTCAAAGTCCGCAATTTGGTGTATCTATTCAAATTAATTAGAAACCGTCAACCTGGTTATCTTTTCCGGAAATTAGTTTTTGTGAAATCATCTCGTACACACAATATTGTTGTCCCAAAGTACGAAACTTTAACGGCGTCTAGATTGTTTTTTGTTAGTGATATAAGAATTTGGAACTCACTACCAATTTCAATTAAATGCATAACATCGATTGGTTGCTTCAAAATGGCAGTTACAAAGCTATATGTGTAATATCCTCCCTCTATTCCCCTCATCTATGTTTATCTATGTTTACTATCCTATTACCCCATCAACTAATTTGTTATTTTACTTTCTTACCCTATAATTTTTTGTATTTTATACTTATTTTAGTACTTGTAAGATTAAGTTAAAAGTTTTGAAATTTATATATTAATTTGCGTACAACGAAAAGACCCTGCGTCTTACTGTACCTATGAGATGTTATAATAATAATAATAATAATTAACATAAACTAGTAAAACTAAAACACAACTAGATTAATAAAAACAAATTAACTGCGTATAACGATTCATTTTACTGAACAGACTTATCCATAGTATTCCCCAGAACTCCCCAAAGAGTTTTTCCGAGCTCTTTATTCATGTCTAGTGACGATATTATTATTATTACGTCGAAGATACCCGCGCTGCGACGTAAGAAGATATATTGTGCTAAATCAAAATTGTAATCACTCCAACCTTAGGCCATTTAAAAAGCTCAGCACTTTGGATGAGGCCATGTTCCAAATTTTAGATGGAGAAGGCAATCGTTCTCCAAGGTGTATCAATCTACGATTCATGCTTCGTCGACAGGCACATAGAATATTCTCTGGGGTTTCTTTCACCAGCCGACAAACCCTATAGTCCGTCTCTACAGAAATACCCATTTAATTAAAACCGTACGTTAACTCACAGTGTGCTGTCAGGTTGGCAATAAGAGTTCTAAGTTCAAGGTGTCTTTCGGAGTTCCTGCTGGAAAGAGTTATGCATATCTTTGATTGTCTTATTCCCTTTGACTTCCACCGGTAGGCAGCAATTTGAGATTATTCCCAGCTAGCTCCTAAGTAGGTCTGCAGTGTATCCTTTAGATGTACCACAGAAAGGCTTCACGCTTTGCGAGACAGTCAGCCCTTTCGTTGCCTTCAAACCCTTCATGCGTGACGCTATTGTGGGCTCGCAGGTGGTTCAAGAGTTTACAAGCCTTGATGCCGTTTTAAGAGACTCAAAGGCCTTTGACGCTGCCTGAATGTCCGACATAATATTTATTCTGGCCTCATTTGCCTTCTACGATGACATTCGCGAACCCAGACTTCGATTGGGAAGTACGAGCCCATGGCAGACTTTTCTGGAATCTTGGTCCAAGTACGCCATAAATTATAACGCTACCTAAAAGTGAAAAGGTGCCAAGTCCATGTTTTTTAAGTTTAGTTTTTGATGCAGAATGACAGGTAATACGAAACTACATCGATTTTTCATCTCTCGTGAAAAATTTCTAAACATGGACTTGCCACCATTTCACCCTTAGGTCACGATATATGGATGTCCGTATTGCATATTGGCAATAATAAGGTATACGTTTGTACTTAGGAATCAGGTATATTTACATGTTTGTGGCCGCCATTATACGAACGCACCGGTGAAATATTTGTGTAAAAAAGGTTGCGAAAATATTTGGAGATACGTACATATTTTCTATTTTTCGCAAATAACTATTACAAATTGTCCCGAAACCTACCAAAATCCAATCAAGTTTACCAACCTACCAAATGGACAAAAACCTACCAGTTTTGGTAGGAAAAGCCCATGTTTGGCAACACTGGTCATACATTCACATCAGTGTTGATATTTAAAATTTTTAAATTGTACCAAATTAATGACAAAAAGTGTAACTTTTTGAGCTTAATTGTACTTTTCACCATTTCCGTCAATGCATTACCTCCATTTTCCCGCAACCAAGCAAAACCAATTTTGTTGTCTACTGCAGTGTGTTTATTGTTCAATTCATTGTACAGCTTCAGTTAGTGTAGGCTTAATTTAACGTAACTTATCATTGAGATCTCTTCAGCTAGCCTATAAAGTCCCACTAAGTTAAACTTAGTTTCATTCAGCTTAGAGTTTAACTTAAATTATACACAAATAAATTCTTGAATTATATTTCACATTTTTGAAAGTACACCCCGCGACAAAATGCTAAGGACACCTGGTTTGGGCTATTTATTATATTATTTATCATTGTCTAACAAAAACTATACAAATAAAGCTTTATTTAAAATATTGAAATAAAAAACAGCAGCGCGACACGCCCATTTTCATCCATATAAAATAAAATGCGAACATTCGTTATATGGAAGAAAGTGCGCAACACCGCAAACAGAAAAATTCAAAAAATCAATGGTATTTTTTAGACACTTCAAATTTGCTCCTTATTATACTGGAATGAATGGGCTACAAAAACATGTCTACAAATTCTGAACAAAAACTGTGATGAAACTTTGTTGATTTTTTTCAATCTTTCAAGTTTGGATTTATTTGCACGGTTTTTGTTAGACAATGCGCTACCATTTTATAAAAAAAAAATAATTAAACTTATTTAAAAAAATAAAATAAATACAGGGTGACCGTGTAATTTTGTCAAAGATGAAGGCAATAATGATAAAACATTAATACACTATATAGGTCAGTTCATATAAATGAAAATAAATTACATAAAATGAGATCACTACCGATAAAATGGAAATCCTCAAGGGAAATTTTTAATTTCAACGCATGGAATTTACATACATTTGCTCAATTACTTCTATTTCTGCAGTATCGCAATTAGGTAAATTGAATTTTCAAAGATTTTTTCAAAATAAATAGCGATAAGGGATATTTCACCCGCCGGTGATAAGAAATCGCAATCACCATAACTCACATCACTAATATTACTGTTTACAACCACGTTTAAATTCAAAATTACAATTCATAATTTCGTTTTGAAGAAAATGTGAAATATAGGTATATCCATTTACTTAAATGTAAACGGATTAAGAATCAAAGTGCTAGAAGAGATTTGAGCGTTTAGTACAAAAAGTATTTTTGATGTTGAAATTGTACTTAAAATCGGCAAATTGTACTTTTGTACTTTTTAAAATTAATTGTAATGAAAAAAGTACAATTGTACTTAAAATATCAATACTGTTTCACTGGCGTGACAAAGTACTTGCTGCAGCGATGCCAGATTTGAGCGTATTCAAAGTTTTGCCGATAATAACTCTTGCGAGGGATTTGGGTATTGGGCATTTTACAAGCCTATTGGGAAGTATATATATCTGTGTTCGTATAAAATATGTCGGAAGACTGGCTTTAGTATAATGAACCATTCGCAGCATACGATTGCGAAAGACTCACTGGCGCCGAGTCGTTGAAGAACTTTTGGAAAGTAAACGTAAAAGAGGGAGTTGCGATGCTAGCAATTCAATATTCGTATGAAGTCTCATAAAAAAATTCCTTGTGGTTTAAAGAATATAGGGAATGGTACATTTTACTAAAGCCAGCCTCCCGACATAAGCTACTATTTAATAGGAACACAAATATATTCGTCTACAAATAATGTTGATTATATTAATTAAGTCCTAAGATAAGTTTATGAATCTTATCAGTGTTCTATGTAAGAACCAAAAATTAATCCCCTCGCCAATTAGAACTTTTGGTTTAAAAGAAAAATATACATAGTGCATTTACTCAATACTTTTTCTGGCATCACTGTTTGAGCATGGATGTGCTCAGCTCACTGTTGCCAAGGTCGTGCATTTTGCACTAAATTTAGTGCTTTTGGGAAACCAGAAAGCCAAAATAATTGGAATTCAATGCTTGGTGCGTTATTTAGTGATGCTTTAATTTAAGCACACCGAATGCATAGGTACATACAAGTGTATATATGTATGTACATACCAAACACTTATATTCTACATTAAGATGGAATTCATTTACAGAATAAAATGTGAGGAATAGGTAAATTAAATATGTTTTGCGTTGTTGTAAATGTATTTAAATTAATTTATTGATAAAAACATGAGGAAATGGATGTGTATATACACTTTTTACTGAATCAAAAAAATTATTAAACATGATAATAAAAACTTGGCGCTTTTGTTTTGGAAAATTGGCTTTTTCTGGTGCCCTGATGCCACACTGGCTCAGTTGTCGCAAAAGTACACATACATACACGCATTTTTACTTGAAAAGAAGTGTGTAGTGGTTAATATGTATACGTTGCCATCTCCGTACAGCTCACTTCACCTCGCCTAGCACGCTCGCGTGCTCGCAGTTTGCCCGCGACGTCAACTGCGTGCACCTATGCTGTGCATCCCTACTTTAGACATTGATTTCACACAATCAAGCCCTGCCTTAGCCACAAATCTGCGAACATTTTTCTCTGTGCCACACCACTAGTGATTTATGTACTCTTAGCTCTTTACTTAATGCATTTAACATTCTTAATTTTCAAGTTTTAGTAGCACTTAATTAGTGTTAGCTGAGTAGTCTGTAAGAATAATTTGTATTCTAAGCAGTGTTGCCACTATTAGTCTTTTCCCACCAAATTTGGTCGCTTCTTTTTCATTTGGTAGGTTGGTCGGCAAATTGCAATACATATATATACATATTGCAAACATCACTTTGCATATAAATATTTTCCAATTGTACCTTTTAAACATTTGCCAGTCATTTGCCTTTAAAAATAAGAAACCTAATTGGGTTGGCCACTGAAGGAGCAAATGTTATGGCTGTAGACTTGGGCGGGCTGAAACATTATATAAAGTGCACCTGCCACTCAATTCACCTTTGTTCCAGCTACGCTTGTAAAAAATTGCCGAAAAACATTGAGACACTGTGCCGCAACATATATATGGGTTGTACACAGTTCGTTCCTAATAGTGTCTCAAAATGTTGATGTACAAAAATGAAAAACGACGCCGCACAGTGCCGCCTAAGTGGGAGAGAATCAAAAAATTCGTTATCTGCAATGTGAACTTGTTTCGTATTTTTGTAAAGACAATTTATCCACTAAAAAGAATTAAACAGAAATTTCCCTAAAAAATTTATTGTATGCCGCCAGGAAAGCACTAAAGTCGACAAATTTTATACTAAACATTTTAATAAGCTCTTCACAGAAAAAAATATCAAAAATATATTCTTTGAAATAAAATGTTGGTTTGACGTTTCTTGTTTCCATATAGATAGTAGAGAATTACAAGAATTAAAAGTTTGTAATAAAATTAAACACAGGGTGTCCCTGCGGTGTTCCAGAAAGACAATTTTTTTAAACAAAATTTCAAAAAATGCTAAATTTTAATGGAATGAATAAAAAAATATATGTAAAACTAGGTTATTTTTATTACTTTATTAAATAGTACGGGCTTTTAGCTTTCAAAAGAAGAAATAAAAACCTGCTCATTTTTTTGCACTTTTTGTCAGTGCCTTGAGATCTGCACGATTTGTACCATTTTCAAAAATGAAGTGTCAGATTAAAAATCTTGACCTGTGGACAATAGAAGGTTTATATTTTTTGTTGCCACCTGTTAAAAAATTCGATTGTTGAAAAATTAGATAAACTTTTTTTATAAGTTAAATGAATTATTAAGAGATGGGTATCAATCGAAATGTGTATTAGCTACATGTAGAGAGTTGCCACCTGTTTAAAAAATTAAATTCCACTTGAATTAAAGGAATTGTGTAATTGAAATGGATAGGTATCACCATAAGGGAGTCAGACGAAAGTGGATTAATAAGGTTTTAGCTTAAAAATATTACGAATAGGGCTGCCACCTGTTTGTAAAGTCGAATTTAGTTGAACTAAAGTAATAATTACGTCAAACCATAGGAGGAATGCTTTTACTTTCCACTTATTTCTTGCTAAATATGTCAAATGTTTTCATTTGTCTGATACTCATATTGACATACATATTTCAGTTACCTTATTCCCTTAATTAAAGTGAATTTGATTTTTTAAACATATGGAAAGCCTTCTACGTGTCATTTAGAAGTAAAGTATTTTGAAAACTTGTTCAATTGATACCCATATTGTAATATCTAATCCATTTAACTTATTAAATAATTTTAATAAAATTTGTAACAGGTGGCAACCCTTTTAAAAAGTACAAAACTTTATTGCACATCTACAGGCCAAGCACTACCATTTGACACTACGTTTGGCACTACGTTTTGAAAATAGAACGAACTATCTATATGTACGTACCTATGTAAAAGCCACAAGAACCGACATTTTCAACTTCAAACTGCATTTACAGTGAAAGTATGAAAATTATCCAAAAACCAATGGCATTTTTGAATTTAGTCCATAATTCTATTTTTGCCCACATTTTGTATGGAAGGGAAGCATAGTGCGCCGTCTACATTTTGTCACACTCAAAGGTATGTTTTTTACGCGTCTACATTTTGCAACCTCGTAGCAGAGTTGCATTATGGCAATACCTATCAAAGTTTTTTAATTTATTGGGGGGGACGTTTTCCTTATTTGCATTTGATTTGAGCGCAATGGCTGCTGAAAACAAACAAATCAAGGAAAATAAAGAACAAATATTGGCAATTGGTAATAGTTAAACACAAACAAAGAAGAATTGTCTGGCAACACCAGTAAAGTTTTGCGACGATTTTGCGACAACTGCTGGAAAGGAGTGCTCTCAGTTTGATGCTAAAAATGTCTCAAAATGTTGTCTCAATTTGGTACGAACGGTGAATACCCCAATAGTTTCTTTTCCCGCAGTCCAAAGAGGATACATGAACTGAAGGAATTTCAGGACTACTGTTCGGTAAAACCCCACAAAATCTTGGGCATATCTCAAACACGATGGCTTTCACTAGGAAGCGTTGTTTTAAGAATAGGTGAGCAATGGGATAGTTTGAAACTTTATTTTATTTCCTGCTTTTACGAAGTGCGATCTGCAGACCTGGCAGAAGGGATGTGTTGCAAAACCAAATGCTATTTTAATTTCTATCATACATTTCCCCTTAGTTAACAATCTTAACAAAGAGTTTCAAGCTGAAAGCTCTCGTTTGCCATCCTTATATGCAGCTATCAAAGCACATTATCCCTTAATTTTGAGTAGCTTTATTTAAAAAGATGCGATCAGTAACATATTATTGTTGATTTCAAAAACAAAAATAATCATGTTAAAATATCTGAAATTTTTGTTGGAACGAAAGCTCAGATGTTTATGAAAAGTCAACTGTTCTGGAATCCTTGAAGTTAAAACCAACATAATAAAGTTTTCCATAAATAAATTTAAGATTTGATTTCAAAGGTGAAGATATAAAACTTTTACAAATAATGACAGCAGCTAAGGTAGTTTCTAAAGAAGATTTACTAATTTTACCTCTTTTTTTAAATTTCCCCATCTCATAGATTGGGATCCTGATATAATAACCACGCAGTGGAATTTACTGAGGCAAAGTGAGCTTGATATTTCCAGCGCTCTGGAATTGATATGTTTTGGGAAAAAGTTTATTCTATTAAATAGTTGAAGTGCAGTCAATGCGAAAGGTCGTGGTTTTGCTCGCTCCGTGTTTATCTAATTTAGATGCTCACGCGTCAGTAAAAATGCGCCTAATGCAAAATCTAAAAACAATGCCTACACTCTACGTTCTAAAAAATGTGTTTGTAATAATTCTAACAACAAAGTTCAGTCAGCTGGTTCAATTCGCAAATCTCCAGTTATCCCATCAGTCACTGTGACCGGAGAGCCTAATCCTGTTGTTGCGCCCACTGCCGTTCCTTTTAATTCTCCTTCTTCTTCTCAAATGACTGCTGCTGCTGGTGAGCCGAATGAGACTGCTTCCGTTGCCGCTCTGCTTATTGAATCTGTTGATGGAATTGTACGTCGTTATTGTGCTAATGTCGACGTCGAAGCTGCTGAAAACTCAATTTGACTACTGTACGTCGTGACTCTGCCAACGTGACTCTGCCTCCACTGAACAGTCTGGTAATTTCGTTAAATCGGAAGCTTTAAGAACATATCCTATCTTTTCGTTTTAATTATATTTTTATAATAAAGTTCAATTTAGGAAGCGCAACGAATATTTGAGACGCCGCTGTGGCTGAACTGTTTGAAATTTCGCATCCAAAGCAACAAGACAGTTCACGCTTTTGTGCAAAACAAATTTTTGCCTTTTGCATCAAAGAGTGAACTCTAGTACAAAGTTTTATTTTCAAGAGCGTGTTTAGCCATTGTTTAAAAACACATGTATGTAAATATCTACGAGTATCTACACAGCGGTAGCTTTTATCAGCATAGCACTATACTATCAACCTGCTATAATTTTTAGGATAAGGAAAATTTTTACTTACTAGTTGGAAATATGTAAATACTGTTCACATGCGAGTAAGGTTCCTCATCTATTTCCTTTGTGTATTCGTAATGTGTGATGTAGCTGTCATCCTTGGACACAGCAGATACGACGCCACTTTCTTTCATATTGAATAGCTGTCCTTTTTCGCCTTTAACTCGTTTCTTCTGCCTAATTCTACTAAAAGTTTGTTGGTAGTTGCTATTTTGCTGACGTTCATCGTTCTGCACATCATCGTGTTGGTCATATTCAATATCACTTAACTCCAACAGTGCATCCCTGTTGTTATCCTTAGGAATTATTCCGCGGTGGTGGTGCGAGTGTCGATTGGGTGGAATGCGGAATGTTTGATATTTGGGTTTATTATATGGATACTGATAGTGCTCTTGCTGGCCATGCTGAAAATGACGAGCATGTTTAGAATAGTGCATCAGAAAGGGCACATCTTTTTCTGTATGTCTGGGCGTGTTTGTATACATCAGGGAAAACTTATCTACTACTTTTGGCTTAACATCTGAGCCAGCGACCACATCGAAAAAGGTGGCGTTTCTTCTGTTTCCGGCCAGCGTGCTATTGAAGTTTTTGTAAAATTTCTCAATAATACTATGTGGGACGGCAATCGGCTTGGTAATATTGGGCAAGCGGACCAGCTGTAAACGCATTAGAATTTGATTTTTTATTGATTCTAAGCTCCTGAGCTTCGCCTTTTCACGCATTTGACATGACTGACAGCTTTCATAGTTCTCCTGTAGCGTTGAAATTGCTAAACTGTGTACACCGATGGCCTGGGCCTGTGTCGTTTTTGGGTCTGAGTCTAGCATGATGTTGTTGTGTCGATTGAGGAGATTTTCGCGACTCAAATACTTAAGACTGCTATATCGCATGGTTTCTTGCAACTCAGACGTGGAAGATGACATGGCTTTCGCCAGCATAGAAATCATTTGTAACTGCGTGTTGATGCTCGTATGGGTTGTCATATTTTGCATTCCAAGTAGCGTTACCGATTCCCTTAATATCAACGCAAGGCTCTGGATTACCGTCTTATTCTGTAGTTCATTGATGGCATTTCCCAATGGAGCCTCATCATTACTAAAAAATTTCCAATTTAATGCGCCGTGCGTTTTTGCATCCATTAGGCGAGGGATCATGTATTTTAGGCGCACATCCGGTGCCGCAAGCGGATAATTCACTGCATCCTTCATTTGAATACAACTACCCGAATGTGTTAGCAGAAAGCACCCTATTACCACCCGCCACGTAAGTGAAAGTTTGTGTTGCCAGCATTTTTGATGCTGTCGGTAATTGTGGGATCCCCAAAGCATATTCTGTTAAAAATAAAAAGAATGTACACATATAGGTATTTTGTCTTTATATTTACAAAAGCCCTTAAATGAGATTTTTGGTTTTTTAAGACGGAAAGAAAATAAATACTGAAATATTTAGATGGATACAAAATAATTAAAAACCATTTGAAGAAATGCTAGCGGGTGTATTTGACATCAAACTAGTGAAGAGAAAATAGTTTACCGGAAACTTACAGTCTTTTACTATGACTATTGCGATGTGTATAAATATAAATCGTTAGACCATCTGACATTAGGAGTTTTAAATACCTTTGAACATACATTACTTATTGTACACAACAAAGTTGTATATAAGAAAGCTTTTTCCTGCACTAAGTCTAATTTAAGCTCGTTGTACAACAGCTTGGCACATTAGATGCCTTGTTGTACAACCACATTTGATAGACGGTTTGATGAAAATAAAAAGGAATCGCCACTTCGTCGGGTTATACAACAGTTTTGAGTGTTAGTGGTTGTGTTTGATAGGCTTCATTATTGCTCTTTCGTTGGAGTAGAAACATCAACTGAAAATGAGTTCAAAAAATTAGTTCTTCATCCGCTTCAATTATTTCGCTTACAACAAGTAGAGCTAACACATTCATATCCATGTTGTTGTTGTTGTAGCGGCTACAACAACCTCTCCCATATCGATTAGTCACTCCTTCGTTGTCGTCAAGCTCAACTAACGGGAGACCCAACAACGTGCAGCTTTGATAGGGTCTGTCCATAAGGACAGGGGCGTTAGTTGAGTGGGGTTCAGTGGGCTTGCGAAGAGATGTATCGAGTCATGGGGTGTCTCTCCGCATGCCGTGCACTCGTTTGTCATATCTGAGTTTATTCTGCTCAGGTAAGAGGTTAACGTGCTGCAGTAGCCAGAGCGAAGTTGGGCTATTGTGGTCCGAGTCTCTCGAGGCAGACGAAGCTCTGTCTCGTCCACGCCCGGTGGTTGTTTGCCCAAAACGACATTTACATCTCGAGATTCTATATAACTCGAGACTGACTCCCTATGCCATTTAAGGCCTGTCGGTATGCTTTCGGGTCAAGAGGTTGCTTTATGAACCTCTGACGAAGTCCGTCCGTCAGTTCATATATATGCCTTCTGACGTGCCGTTGTGAGGGTTATGCTCCCTTAGTAGGGAGCCTCGTCGTGCAGCTGACGATCCAGCGACATCAGAACTCATCCGGTCGCTGTCCGGAGTGCAGTGTTTTCGCAAGTCTGTAGCTTCATCCACTGCGTCCTACTAGTCCCCGGCGACCATACAGGCGCTGCATATTTCGGAACTGGCAGACCAATTGCTTTGCACTTTGTCAACAACGTGCCTTTGCCATTTCTCCAGGAGCTGCGGGGAAGGGACTTGATTACCTTGTTGTGGCTTTGTACTTTATTGACAATTTCAATTGTATGCGCCGAAAAGGAGAGCAGACTGTCGAAGGTTTCTCCGAGGATTTTCGGATCATTCACCGTCGGGATTTGTTCGTCATCGACATGAATACCCGCTGCAGTCTGACCACCTTCGTCCAGGTGCTGAAATGGGTTGCTGGGGATTTTGTGGGGGAGAGGGTTAGGCTCCTTGCAGAGAAGAAGTGAGAAAGCTCGGAGAGATAACCGTTTACTTTGGAGCACAATTCATCAATTCCCTTCCCAGACCCCATAATCGAGCGATCGTCAGCATAAGAGACATTCATATCCACCGCATGTGTTGTTTACTGTTGAAAGCGTAGGCAAAAATGATGTTTGATGATAAATCGAACGACGATGTCTGAACCTTCATGGCGAAGCATGCAATCTGTAGTACGACGGCGTAGTACGACATATTATCTCGTTAATGGCCTGCATAAGGATTATAAAGGTCGTGAGTTTTTATAAATGAGATGTTTAGTTTCTGAAATAAATTGTTATTTTTTAAGTTTATTAAACAAAAACCTAGTATATCTATATGTATGTATATACATACCCTGTAAAAAGTGGTACTAGATGAAATACTAGTATAGCACCACGCTTCCTTGTTATTAACACTAGTAAGCAAAATAGTCCAAATGCATGTAGGAAAAATAGTTACATAAATATTACGATGTCATTGGTTCTGAACACCTGTGGTCCATCGTTGCATGCCATAGGACCACCTATACATCTACCGCCGTTTGGGCCATGACTGAACCTCATAAGATTCTGTATAAACCGAGAATACTGTATTTCAGTATTTATTAAAGAGCTTTTTTACATTTAAATAATACAGTTCATTGTTTAAAACGTATTTTCTTAAAATTCGTTTTACTAATATTCACATTCGGGTGCCGAATAAAATTGCCGATGAACCACGCAGTGGTGCAGAAATATCATTATTAAAATATAATGATTACGCAACACCAGTTAAATACAAAAAACAATTCAGAAATAAGCGGAATAGGCCAAGGAACAATATCATCAATAGGAACGACATTTTTAGAATTTCAAGTAGAAAATATACTTATACCACATACATTTCAAATCATAAATGAAGATTTCCCTATACCATACGATGGTATATTGTACATTCAATTGTCTTTTAAATTTCCTTAAAGGAAATGACTATCTCATAATACGTCCGGGCAATCACAAACAAATACCTATACGAGTTTACCCGAATCACAAAGAAAATTCAATAATAATTCCAGCCAGGTCAGAAGTAATTAGAAAATTAAACATAAAAACAAATGAACCTGAAATATTTATACCAAACCAAGAAATTACTCCAGGAGCAATAATCAGCAACACAATTACAAATTCACAACGCCCGTTAGTCCGAATACTAAACATAAATGAAAATATCACAATAAACAATCAAAACATTTTCTATGAAAAACTGTCCGACTACGATATCCATGAAATAGACCAAAGTAACTCAAGTAGTAGAAAACAGTGGTATTAGAGAAACTCTCAAAGAATTTTCCCAAAGATCATAAAAAGGTATTAACTTAATTATGTTCAGAATATAGCGACATATTTGGCATCGATTCAGAGCCAATAACAGCAATTAATTTTTATAAGCAGCAAATACAACTTACAGATCCTACTCCTGTGTATATAAAAAATTATAGAACCCCGCACGCCCACAAATTAGAGGTAGAAAAGCAAGTGAAAAAATTGGTAGAAGATAATATAGTCGAACCTGCTACACTAGTGTACAACAGTCCTTTACTTTTAGTTCCAAAAAAAGTCAGTGCCAAATGCAAGTGAAAAACGATGGAGGTTAGTCATTGACTACCGCCAAATTAACAAAAAACTAGTTGCAGATAAATACCCTTTACCAAGAATTGATGATATTCTTGACCAACTTGGAAGAGCAAAATATTTTTCATGCTTAGATCTCATATCAGGTTTTCATCAAATAGAATTAGAGAAAAATTCCATTCACCACAAATTCATTTTCCACAAATAGTGGCTCATATCGCTTCAACGACTCCCTTATGGCTTAAAAATAGCACCAAATTCTTTCCAAAGAATGATGACCTTTGCATTTGCTGGCTTATCACCAGCACAAGCCTTTATCTATATGGACGATTTAGTCGTTTTAGGATGCTCTGAAAAGCACA
Organism: Rhagoletis pomonella; assembly: GCF_013731165.1. Lineage (NCBI taxonomy): Eukaryota > Metazoa > Arthropoda > Insecta > Diptera > Tephritidae > Rhagoletis > Rhagoletis pomonella. The sequence goes on from NW_023458563.1 coordinate 31,203,909, forward strand.
TAATCCAAAATCTAACCGATGTATTTGTTTTGTGTAGAAAGCACAATTTAAATCTCAACCATGCACAGATAACGGCATTCTTCCAGAAGATAGCAAAAACAAAATTATTCAAGAAGCAAAAGATTCGTAGCTTTCTGTAATCACTACAGAAAATTTATTGAAAATTTTGCGGAACACTCCCGCCACATAACAAGATTATGTAGAAAAAAAAGTAAGTGCGCCTGGGCCACACTGGAGAAGTGGAACTTACGTTACATACATATCTATTTTGTCTCATAACCAATATACACACATACATCTGCTTTTGCATAAGGTTATATTTTTTGTCTTTTTATACCTTTCATGAGCATGAAATGGTATTATAACTTTGGTCCGATGTTTGTAAGTACCAGAACAAAAAGAGATAGACCCATGAAAATGTATACTTATATGATCAGAACGTCGAGTTGAGTTGATTTAGCCATGTCCGTCTGTCCGTCTGTCCGTCTGTCCGTCTGTCTGTCTGTTTGTATGCAATCTAGTCTCTCAGTTTTCGAGATATCCGCATCAAATTTGGTAGGTGGGTGTATTTTTATAATGTATTAATCATTTGTCGGAACCGGAAGAATCGGACCACTATAACATATAGCTCCCATACAACTGATTGTTTAGATATGAGATTTTTCATTATAACTTCTCCATTTATGCAGCTACGAACATGAAATTATGCAATACTTGCACCCATTATCAACAGAATACTTACAGTGAAAATTACAAAGATCGGGTCTCTATAACCTATAGCTCCCATACAACTGATTGTTCAGATATAAAATTTTGCGTTATAACTCCTCCATTTATATAGCTAGGAACATGAAATTCCGCACTGTTTTCAATAATTATCAACAGAAAACTTACAGTGAAAATTAAAAAGATCGGGTAACTATAACCTATAGCTCCCATACAACTGATTGTTCAGATATGAGATTTTTCGTTATAATTCATCCATTTATGTAGCTAGGACCATGAAATTTCGCGCTGTTTTCACTCATTATCAACAGAAGACTTACAGCGAAAATAACAAAGGTCGGGTCACTATAACCTGCAGCCCCCATACAACTGATTGTTCAGATATGAGGTCTTTTATCATAACTCTCCATTTATGCAGCTAGGAACATGAAATTTCGCACCATTTTCACTCACTATTAACAGAATACTTACAGTGAAAATAACAAGGATCGGATGACTACAACATATATCTTCCATACATCTGATTGTTCAGATATGGGATTTTACTGTAAAACTCCTTTATTTGAACAGCTAAAACCGATAAATTTCGTAAGATATTTTATAAATAATAATACAAAGTCTACTGAGAAAATCGTCAAAATCTATGGTGTATAAGCTTTATCTCCTATAGCACTGATTGTTAAGATACCAGTTTTTGCCATATATCTCCTTTATGTACGAAACTAAACCCAATAAATTGTGTTACCGGTTTACATACCGATCACATAGCGGTGAAAATCACTTAGATTGGTGTCATATAAAGTATATCTTCCATACCTCTGATTGTTTAGATGCGATTTTTTATATAAGTATGGAACTCCTCTATCGATGTATGCAGATGTATTCAAAAGCAGTAATCTGTCAAAGTAAAATTTGCAGATGTTCATGAAAGGTATGAAGTCTTCGGCATAGCCGAAGACAGCGCTGCTCTTACTTGTTTCTATCTAGATCCCTGCCTCTACCCCTGTTCATTCTAATTACATTCATGTTATTCTGTTTTCCTTTATCTTCATTTTTATCTTTATACTATATCGACAACAAAATCGACAGTAACATCCCATAAAATATCGATAACAAAACCGATAAAAATATCGATAACAAAATCCATGAAAAGTTCGATAAAAATTTCGATAGCAAAATCGATAATAATATTGGAGCAAAATCTATTACAAACTCGATAAAAATATCTATAAAAATATCCATAACAAAATCGATAAAAATATCGGTAATAAAATCGATAAAAATATCGATAGCAAAATCGATAGATATCGATAACAAAATCGATAAATATCGATTAGAAAATCGATAAATATCGATAACAAAATCGATAAATACCGATAAGTAAATCGATAACAAAATCTATAAAAATATCGATAACAAAATCTATAAAAAAAATATTGCTAACCAAATAGTTAAAAATATCGATTACAAAATCGATAACAAATAGATAAAAATATCGATAACAAAATGGATAAAAATATCGATAAGTTCCGAAAATATCGATAGCCAAATTGATAACAATATCGATAAAAATTTCGATGAAAAAATCGATAAAAATATCGATTATATTATCGATAAGTCCCGAGAATCCCGAAAATCTCTAAAATCCCAAAATAGTTCCCAGATTGCGTCTCTGCGTCTCTCTTTATATCCTTTCCTCTTTAATTGCCTTTATTTTAATCTTTATTCCCCTATCTTCATCTTTACTTTTATCGGTATCCTCATCCTCCTCATTGTCTTCAGGTTTATGTTTATCATTTTCTTCATTTACATATTCCCCTTCACCTTTGCCCTTATATATGTAAGTAAAGTGTTTAAATTTACCTTGGCCTTCATTATTGCCTTTATCTTTACGCATCTTTGTTTTTGTTTTTATTTTTACCTTTGCCTTTATCCTTTTCTTTATCTATGTACGTAGTCACCTTTACTTTCATTCTTGTATTGGTCTTTTTCTAGGTGTTATTCTTTAACTTTTTATTAGCAAATTTATGTTAAGTTTATACCATATGCATACACACAAGAAGCACTTGTTTCAGCCCCAACCATTTCTGTTACACCATTTCCGTGTGCAATTTCCGCTGAATTTGCCAATTTACTCCCAACCAACCAACCAACCAACCGCCGGTAAAGAAGTTTCACTTCGAAAATGTTCCATTCGAATGGAATACAAACTGTGAAGAAGCATTCAAATATCTCAAAAATAAACTCATGTCACCTACTGTACTGCAGTATCCAGATTTTACAAAGCAATTCTGTGTTACAACAGATGCGAGCAAATACGCTTGCGGTGCAGTACTTATGGTCTGATTATGCATACTTCGCATAACTTCGCATAAATTTGAAACTGTCAGTTGAAGATCTGTTGAATGCATTTTGTATGTATTCCATTACCCAGAAATTAGCAGAACTTGTAAAAAATTAGCGATCTGTTGAGTTTAGATTTTGCCTCACGTTTTCTTAAGTGACATTTCAATTGCAGTGGTACCAATAGCAATATTTTTACAGAGATGCATGGAAAGCATATTAGGGGAGTTCACGTACGGTAAGCGTGGAATTTTCAATATTTTCGAAAGCTTATATTTTGAAAAGTTTTTTAACCAATTTTCAAAGTACGGATATGATTGAAAAAGTAATTAAAAGTCGTTTGATGTAATATTAAAATAAAAATTATTTTGTTATAAATTTGTTTTTCTTAAAAAAGTACGTAACTAACTTTATTAAAATATATGCACAAGAGCATATAAACACCTTTAAATATATGAATTATAATAAAAAAATCTTTGGTAATAT
>NW_023458563.1:31222463-31235656 GCF_013731165.1 Rhagoletis pomonella
GTATAAAATTAAAAGCATATGGCCCAAATCGCCGAAAACGAAACCGAAGGGAAACATTTTTTTCTCAGGTTTCGCAGATTTCTGATTATATCTGGATTATACATATTCCGAGGTATCAGACAATTCTCTCAAACAAGAAAAATTCACTTAATCCTGAGACATCTTTAAATTAATGAAAATTGAAAAAGCACAACATGAAATTAAGGGTTGTTTATATTTAAAGGTCCCCAGGGCCGTAGCCAGGATTTTTTTTCGAAGGGGGTTCTGACAAAATCTTTTTTTTATTTTCACTTTTATTTCAACAGAGATTGATTAAAAGAAAAATAAGTACTGATAAAAATAAAGTATTTCATACAAACAGGGTTGAAATTTGGAAAGTCCTTCCCGTATTTTGTTTGTAAGCAGTGTGCAAACCCCTTTTAATTTTTGTTTGGTAGAATCGGCAAAAAAATGTGGTAGATTTGAGTAAGATGTGGTAGATTTCCCTATTCATAATTCATAGAACGTAAAAATTTGATCGGGAAGTAGTATAAGTGCTTGTGGATCGTACAGATTCAACGCAATTGATACAAAAAAAGTATAACATTAATTTTTTTGTTAGACAATATATTCACGAAGCAAAAAATTCTTTCATTAACTTGAGAAAAATCCTACGAATAGATTTATGCAAAAAAATCTACCAAATTATTTTGTTTAGTTGTGTCTCTTTAAAATAATTATTTGTGCGTGTTTTACCAGACTTAAAATGTGTCATTTTAGTTAGTTGATAAAATATACGACCGTTTAACAAACTTATATTTTTGTGTATGTATTAAAATATAGGATAGAACAAATAACTCCTTTTTGTTGGTTAATACTTTAGCAAATATAAATATACGGATTTTTGAAATATTAAAATGTTAAGGCACAGATATATTTAAAGCCCAATTTATGATGTACCTTTTTAAAAATTTATTGATTAATTTTTATATTTCTTATTAGAATTGAGTTGAAATTTTAGAATAAAGTTTGTGAAAATTGTACACAAATGTTCTGTCTAAAAATGTGGTAAATTTAAAGCCTTGTGTTATAGAAACCTAAATTTAAAAAAATATGTGGTAGATCTACCACATGTATTGTAGAGGTTTGCACACTATTTGTAAGTCAAATATTAGTGGCATTGTCCTACTATGATAGCACGGCCGAGTAATCATAGTCATTTTATGTACAGTAGTCGAACAAACTGTAGCTGCACCAAATTTTTTTAAAATATTATTTTTGTTGTTATTTAATTTTGGTTAGTTTTTATACCTTTCATGCGCATGAAATGGTATGATAACTTTGGTTCGATGTTTGTAAGTACCAGAATAAGAAGAGATAGACCCAATTAAATGTATACTTAAATGATCAGAACGTCGAGCTGAGTCGATTTAGCCATGTCCGTCTGTCCGTCTGTTTGTATGCAATCTGTCTCTCAGTTTTCGAGATATCCGGATGAAATTTGGTAGGTGGGTGTATTTATAATGTATTAATCATTGGCCGGAACCGGAAGAATCGGACCCCTATAACATATAGCTTCCATACAACTGATTGTTCAGATATGATATTTTTCGTTATAACTTCTCCATTTATGCAGCTAGGGACATGAAATTTTGCAGTACTTCCATCCATTATCAACAGAATATTAACAGTGAAAATAACAAAGATCGGGTCCTTTTTACATAAAGCTCCCATATAACTGATTGTTCAGATATGCGGTTTTTGTTGTAACTCCTCCATCTATGCAGCTGGGAACATGCAATTTTGCAATATTTCCAGACGTTATGAAAAAAATACTTACAGTGAAAATGGCGAAGATCGGGTCGCTATAACCTATGGCCTCCATACAACTGATTGTTCAGATATGAGATTATTTGTTAAAACTTCTCCATATATGCAGCTAGAAACATGAAATTTCGCACTATTTTCACTCATTATCAACAGAGAGTTTACAGTAAAATTAACAAAGATCAGGTCACTATAACCTATTTATTGACTCCATACAACTGATTGTTCAGATATGGGGTTTTACTGTAAAACTCCTTTATTTGGACAGCTAAAACCGATAAATTTCGTAAGCTATTTTATAAATAAAAATACAAAGTCCACTGAGAAAATCGTCAAAATCTATGCTGTATGAGCTTTATCTCTTATACCACTAATTGTTCAGATACCAGTTTATGCGATATATCTCCTTTATGTAGGAAGCTAAACCAATTAAATTGTGTTACCGGTTTACATACCGATCACACAGCAGTGAAAATCACTTAGATTGGTGCTATATAAGGTATATCTTCCATACCTCTGATTGTTTAGATATGATGTTTTATATATGTATCTCCTCTATCTATGTATGCTGTGAATATATAAATTTTTTCAAATGCAGTAATCTGTGAAATTTTCAGATGTTCATACTCAGGGAAAATAATAGCTTTAGATTGCCGTTATATAGGACAGAAGTGGATAAAATGAACATATTCTACAAAGGATTAAAGTATTTTAACGAACTACCGCCACAAACAAGAAATTGTGAAAGCATTGCCAGCTTCCAGAGATCATTACTTGATCACTGTCGAACACTACCTATCAGATAAAAGCTCGGCATGGAAATAAATCTTTTCCATCCGGCCGGGTTGCTCTGGATCCAATCCACTCAGACAGCTTGCTGAATCTGCAAATTGACAGAGTCGAAACACCAATCCCCGAAGCACCGTCCTCCTACCAAACAGTGCTGCTCTGGATCTAGTCCATTCAGACAGCGTGTATAACATCGGAAATCCTGATCGAACCGAACCAACAATATGAGAAGTGAGGGTGCAGATTGGAAACTAATCCTTTCCTGAAGCAGTTTTGTATACATAATTCTATATTTAATTGATAATTTTTGCAATTACAATTCATATACATATGTACGAATATCATAGTTATTTTATTAACCCAGTTACTGGGATTTTATTAACCCAGTTACTACTGAAAATACAAAAACCCGTCGCGGACCCATTTTGGATTTTGCTGTAACTTTGAATGACTCTTCTTTAGGGTCCCCAAAGAACGGAATTTACGAAAAATTAAATTCTTAGAAACGCTCGTTTCCGCCTATCTGAATGAAAATATATGATTTTTATGCTTTAATAAAATAACAGTTTTACTATAGTATAGATATATAGAAGATGGGATTTAGGTTATATTGGGACGGGAATTTATTAACCCAGTTACTGGGATTTTATTAACCCAGTTACTACTGAAAATACAAAAACCCGTCGCGGACCCATTTTGGATTTTGCTGTAACTTTGAATGACTCTTCTTTAGGGTCCCAAAGAACGGAATTTTCGGAAAATTAAATTCTTAGAAACGCTCGTTTCCGCCTATCCCAATGAAAAGTTATGATTTTTATGCTTTAACAAATTTAGCTCTAAAATTTTTCCTATTTAAGATATCTGCCCACTTGAGGCGGCATTTTTAAGGGAAAACAGCTGACAGTTTTAGTGCAAGCAAAGAAGGTCGTATAAGTCAATACCTCCGAATGATGGAAGCATCTTAAAATTACGTATTTTTTACTTATTCTTTGTAAACTTTAATCGGCTCTAGCGTTTTGACTGTTTAGAGTAACCAGCTTATGTTTCTCAGGAATTAAGTGTGCATATCATAGACGAAACACAACTACGAGTCTACCCAACCACCTCACTCTTTATAATAAAAAAAAAAAACTTTTCTTAATGTTGCGAAATTTTTAAAATTCGCAATATTCCGGTTGCAAAATGAACGTGTTGCATGCTAGATATAACAGACTAACCTAATATTCGCGCACGCCGCCAATTTACTGTCAAAAAATTCTCATGCGCATACAACTTGTATGGGACCAACCGTAATTGAACGGCGTGAGTATGAAGCTAAAGGCTCGGTTGGGGGTTTGAAATAACACAAACGGCAATAACGCAAATTTGTCTTATTTCCCAATTGAATGTGAAACAACACAAATTTGCTTTTTTCATTTCGCGTTTAGCAATAACACCAACTTTTAAACTTAATAATTGAGTAATAAAGCAAAATAGTGCACATAGGTAATCACCCAGTTACATTTGACAAAAAGTAGTACATTAACAAGTTAAATGGACGGATTTGTAAGTATACAATTTTAAAAGTGCCCACCGTCGGGGCGGTCCGCGTTCGCGTTCGCGCTCGCGTCCTCCGCCCCCCTCCCCTCCTTTCGCATTTATGCACTGGTGTCATTATAACCGCTTATAAAAAAGAATAATAATAAAATAACACTATTTCACATCTGAAACTGCTTTTTAATGCCTAAGTAATAGGAATAATTGCGTGTGGTGTTATTGCATGCACCACACCCATGGTGGAATTATACCAGGTGAAGTAATATTAGAGTGTGAAGAAAGATTTTGAAATTTTTTTTTTTTTTTTATAAGAACACTAAGAATCTACCCTGACAAAGATGTGTTACTTCGTAGAGAAAATGTGCTAACCTCTAACGGGTAGCTCCAGCGTAGGGTGGCCAGATGCGCTGATTTAATCAGTACATGTGCTGATTTTTTTTCTATTGTACTGATTTTTAAGAGTGCGAAATCAGTACGCAAAATCTATTGAATTTTTGAGTTTGTAGTGATTTTGTACTGATTTTTACATTTAATAAATACTTTTATAAACTGGTGTACTAGACATTTACTTGAGTAGATTGAAAGCATTAATTAAACTTGAACCATTATTAAAAAGGTAACAGCTTGCAATTGTTTCGTTTCCTAGGATTTCGCAAAATAAGAAACTGTTTGGTACTCGAGCCCCCCCCCCCCCCCCCTAACTTTCAAATTTTCCTTATATATATATAAAATAGTACCCTGAAATGCCAGCTTAATAGGGTCGGTGAATGTCGGTAATCGAGTTTAATACTGGAAGACTGGTTGTGGTTCCCCCAAAGAAGTCTATACTTGTTTCTAGATTTTCGAGGGATACTTCCGAAGACGAAATACATCTCGTCCAAAGTTAAAAATATCAACTTAAACATCAGAAAATTTAACTTTAAGTATGAAAGAAATATATCTTTATTTAAAATTGACGTAAATTTAGAAAGTTTTGACATGCTGCTTAGTAGTTCTTTTTGGCCCGTTCGTTCGTGAATTCGGCCCAACAAAAATAATAATTTAGCAAACATTCCCGGTCAGAATACTGAATCAAAAAACTTATTACTACATCTGCATTAAGTTTTTATTATCAAAACGTAAGAGGCTTAAATACTAAATTAACGAACCTATATCTTAATGGCCTTGAATGCAATTATAATGAAATTTCTTTCACTGAAACTTGGCTCAATCCTCACATTTTCAATTCAGAGATTATTTCAAATAATTATCACATCTACTTTTCCGTAGACTCTTCAATTCAAATGCATTCGAGTACAGGTTGGAAGGGGGTTTACTTACTTAGCTCTATGCTATCCTCCCGATCTGACGTATCAGTGTATTCACAACATGTCTCTTTACTGAAATCAGTTAATTTAATGATTAAACCCTCTGATTCAATGATTGTGTTGGGTGACTTTAATTTACCAAATACATCATGGAACATCATTGACAATGATATCGTACCTTACTCGTCTAGTGCGTGCAACAACGTATTTTTAGAGGAGATTGCTGAACTCTGCCTAAAAGCTCAGTTAGTATAGACCTAACTTAATTTAACTTACCATAAGAAATCATCAATGATTACTCAACACGTCAACTTAAGCCAAGAGCGGAAATATTTTCTCTTTGTATTTTCTTTTTCAACTGTTTAACAGTTCGCCGCCAAAAATGCCACATCAAACAAATATGTTTGCGTTCATTTATTTTTAAGAAATACAAAAACGAGAGTTTGGCGAGCCGGATTCTCTCACCGTTCTTAATTTCCATAAGGCCGTAACTTAAGAATCTAAAATCTACAGCTTCTTAAGTTGCTTACGGTAAGTTAAGTTTTAACTAATCGCCAACACAGTTTCTCATATAAAAGGTTGGCTAAAATATTAAGTTAAGTTAAGTTACGGAAATTAAGTCTAGACTAACTGAGCTTTAAATCAAGTTAACGTACTTCGAAATAAGTTTAGCAAAGTATTAGATCTTGTTTATGTTGATGATGCATCTAAAGCTAGGAACTAACAGCGTACAAATCCGTATGATTTGTTGGCGCAGCATATCGCCACTAACGTCGCAGAAATCAGATCGCACTTCAATTTCGGCCATGATGCAATGATACAAGGTGATATCAGTTGTGACAGCTCGATTTGACACTGCCTTAGCTCAGTAGAATAAGAAGAAAAACGGGAAGAAAGGAATCCCCTTTTGGGGGGAAAATATAAAATTTCATATTTTCTTCTAAACAAAATTTGCTTTTTATAGTATATTCGCAATGAAATGAAGTAAAATAAGATATAATAACTTTTTGAGAAAACAGAATGTGTATACTGAGAAAAAATAAAAAAAAATTCAACTATATTATTAGGCAAAGAATTGTTAAAGAAGTAACACTGTTTCAGCTAAGGCAGTCAATATGACGGAATTAGAGCGAGAAGTTGCCAACTGATAACACCTTGCATTATTGCATCATGAATTTCGGCGAGTAAACATGAGCGATAAAGCGGATGACGCGGTTGCGTGTTTGGTTATTTATGAGTGAAAAACAAAATAAAACAGCATAAAACGAAGAAAGGGTACGAGGGAATTGTTTTTAAATAGAAAAAAAGCAATATTATTATTCTGTAGATGACGAGGGAGGATCAGGAGCATTGTTTGTTCTCGGTTTGCCCATTGTTAGGTAGAATACCTTTCTCCGCTTTATGCATACAAAGCATCTAGTTCAGTGATGAAATTGATGGTACAATTGTACTTTGGAAGCCAAGAGTACATTGGTACTACATTAGGGCTGCCAGATATCTCCGTTGCCGAACCGGGACACTTAAGGGGGGGTGGGCAGGGGGGGTGAGGCCTCTCGCTCCCTTCCCTTTCGTTTCGACAAAAATTACGTACGAAAGGATGTAGTAAAATTTTATTTTGGCAAACAAACACAAAAACATAAACCCAAGATCTTGAGATCATTACAACGTACACCAGCAAAACAAAACAATTTATCACAACTAAAGCGCAGAGAATTTTTCACAATGCATGTACCTTTTTTGTTCTTTATAAAAATACAGTTTATACTAAATACATCAGAAAACATAAAAAATAAAACTTCTAAACTTTGTGCAAAACTCGGGAAAATGCAATAAATTTGCATAAAAATTCGCAACTTTCTATTCAGACTTTTTAATAAAAATTTTGAAAATGAAGTTTTGCAGCCCATAAAAATTTAGTTGATTTTTGGTAATGTTTTTACTGAGAGTTTCTTCCATACAAACTATGTTCGACATTTTTTTGTACGTGGAAGACACTGTCAGCAAAAAATAAATAATTGCAAAAAATCAACGAAATTTTCTGGTAACTTCAGACTTGCACTTTACTAATTGGCTCAAAAGCTACATTTTCAAAATTTTTCTAAAAGATCTGATTAGAAATTGTGATCAGATGAAAGAGTCTCCGAGCCAATAATTTTATACGGCACGGTACTTATAAGTAATCTAGGTTTCACGAAAGAAAAAAATTTAAATACAAGGTAACATTAAAATATCAGTCATTTGTTTCGTTGCTGTGAACTTGTTTAAAAACTTCTGGCTTTTGCTTTATATAATTTTAAAACTCTGTGCATGACATTTTAACGTGTTTAGGTACATACTTATATTAATCATCAACTATTGCTTGTGCAAAACGGGCTAAATTAAAAAAAAAAATCGCATATGAAAGAGCACCAACCCAACTCGTAACAAATTTAAGTATACAAATTTTAGTATTTAGTATAGAATTATTCAATTGAAATACGCCAATATTAAAATGAAGCGCTTTGCACTTAACGGATGCTTTTTCATAATTAAGTTCAAAAAAAAAAGTATTTAAGTTCCATGCTGCCTGTAATGGGATTTGAACCCTGACGCTCTGGAAATTAGCAAATTGTGGCAGCATCTTCGTGCACTCAGCTACAGCCAGACAAGTAAATGTGCATTCAAATTTTCAGTTTGATTCAACACCACGTGTGCGTGGTATGAAAGTATTGTTTTTAAATACGAACATTTTAAAACGATAATCAAATAAAAAATATTCATGTTTACTATGCGCTATTTCCCCCAGTAAATTCATAAAACTTTTTTTAATATTACAACGCGATTTATCTCTCAGCGTAGTCATTTTTATGCAAAATTTGTGCAATCAAATCGAAAACCGGGACACTTAAACGAAACACGGTACATTTTAAGGTTGGACCGGGATACCGGGACAAATAGTCTAAAACCGGGACATGTCCGGGAAAACCGGGACGTCTGGCAGCCCTATACTACATTGACATTTTTGAAAAAATTTTGTCAAAATACGGCTCTGCACCGCACTGTGTATAATTGGAAATCAGCGTTTTTGTGGAGATGCTTTCCATTTCCAGACAACCGGTCAGGTACGAGCATGATTTTTAATTTCGACCAAACTCAAATACATTGTTTGTTGGTCCAAATAATGAGACACGTATTTTTTCTTTTGGCTCGGAAAAATTTTTCGGCCGAATTAAACGCGATTTTGTTTTTCAGGCAAAAATCGATTATTCGAATTGACAGTGAATTTTTTTTTTAAATGCCCATAACTGTGTCAAAATGTAATAGATTCCCACAATGTTTTTACTCAAATGTCAGTAATTCTTGTCACTTCACGATAGAATGATATAATTATTGATTTTCATTATTTAAAATTTTTTATTTAATAATAAACAAAAAGTGCAAATTTTTTTTTTTAATTTAATTTCTCAAAAAGTGTATTTTTTTCTCTCAAATTTTTTTACCGGGATAGAGACATTTTGAACTACAATCAACCCAAATCTCTAATAGCGAAGATTTTTTTTCTGAGTTATGATTTTTTATAGAACGTTTCTGTGGTACATACTACAATATTCTTATATTGTTTAACTAAATGGAACATATGTATGTAATATATCAGCAAAAAGTACAGCCGTGATCATTTTTTGTGTATCAAATAGATATTAGAACACACTTTCCACCATACAGTTTCGAAATACAAAATCACATTTTCCCGCTTTTTATAATTGAAACTGTATGGTGGAAAGTGTGTTCTAATATCTATTTGATACACAAAAAATGATCACGGCTCTACTTTTTGCTGATATATTACATACATTTGTTCCATTTAGTTAAACAATATAAGAATATTGTAGTATGTACCACAGAAACGTATATTTTCTATAAAAAATCATAACTCAGAAAAAAAAATCTTCGCTATTACAGATTTGGGTTGATTGTGGTTCAAAGTGTCTCTTTCCCGGTAAAAAAGTTTGAGAAAAAAAAATACACTTTTTGAGAAATTAAATTTAAAAAAAATTTGCACTTTTTGTTTATTATTAAATAAAAAATTTTAAATAATGCAAATCAATAATTATATCATTCTATCGTGAAGTGACAAGAATTACTGACATTTGAGTAAAAACATTGTTGGAATCTATTACATTTTGACACAGTTATGGGCATTTAAAAAAAAAATTCACTGTCAATTCGAATAATCGATTTTTGCCTGAAAAACAAAATCGCGTTTAATTCGGCCGAAAAATTTTTCCGAGCCAAAAGAAAAAATACGTGTCTCATTATTTGGACCAACAAACAATGTATTTGAGTTTGTTCGAAATTAAAAATCATGCTCGTACCTGACCGGTTGTCTGGAAATGGAAAGCATCTATAGTAATCTTTCTCTACCTCTAAATACGCGGTGTTTATTAAAAATTAAATTTTTGCTAAAATCAACAAAAAGTTGCATTGATAATAGGCCTATTCATTAACATTTACAGTAAGTACTTACAGCGGGAGCGTAAAAGAAACATAGAGAGTGAAATGGAGAGGTAGTGAAAATTATCATAAAGAGTTATTGAACGCAAAACTAGCAAAAACGTGCAGCTTACGCCATTTTGACTTTCTGATGTTTAAAGTTAGCCGCGTAATTTTCCTTTTGGTTGGTAATATTTCCCATAGTCATAAAAATCAAAAAATCTATCTTAGATTAAAATTATGCATCCATATTTTCATTTCACTAGTTTTGTTTTGAGCATGTTTTTATCAAATGTTCGTCTAAATACTTTGTTTACATTTTAAATTGACACATGACTGATTTTTTAACACCTGCAAATTCCTGATTTTTACTTGCAACAATTTGCAGCTCTGTCGGGGTGTTAAGCTCCCGAATTCGCCCTCTTGCAAACTTTGTGGGTTGATGAATGCATTTCCAGTAAAAACTTGCAAGTACTGGTAGCTATTCGTAAATATTTTTTGATTTAAACGGGTCTGGGAGTGTTTTCCTATTCTCCAGACAAAATTATTCATCAGAAAAAATTCTAAGCATTCGCTATCAAAGAATCAAAATATACAAAAAATTTGCATTTTCGCAGTTTTGATAGGTGGTTCATTTGGTAATTTATTAGCCGGTTGGAGCATTGTCCTCGGTTTGGCCTTTTTTACTATTAAATACTTTTGGATAGGAAAAATATTTTTAACATATGAATGAATAAATATTTTTCTCAAAACTTATACCACATCATAAAGCATTCAAAAATAAAAGGATCTGCTCTAAACACCCATTCTTGTTTAAAAAAAAAAATAAGTAGATATAACTATGTGCCTTTAAAACTAACCCATTTTCTTTTCAACTAGCAACTGACAAATTCTGGCAAAACATAATATGCATAATAACTTTACCTTCTTTACCTTTTCTTTCATTGTTTGTAAAGATGACAATTTTGGGATTTTTTTTATATGTCGGACCCCCCCTAAATTCGAATCTGGGGACGCCCGACATATAAAAAAAATCCCAAAATTGTCATCTTTACACATTCATGTTCGGGCATGCGGGGGATGATATGTACTTGCTGATTAGTTTTACAAAAATTATTTAAAAAGCAGACGTCTCGGTTGCTCAGCAAACCGGTTAATCGTTTCTGCAATTATTTCACATTGATTCTCTAAAACAAATTTTCGATATATTCTTAAAATGCATAAACCTAAAGGTAAATTTTATAGGAAATTAAAGTAACAATTTATTAAAACTAGTAGTAACCCCCGGAATACGGGTGAGTACTTAGCTCAAAATTTATTTAAAGAACTTCGTGAAAGACAACAATTAATCTTGTATTGCTAGACACTTGGTAACCCAGGATAATTTTTAAGTTCTTAAAAGACATTACTCAACTCTAAGCTTCGTGCAGTGGGCCATGAGAAAACCGTTATCTTTAAGGTATAGTCCAACCTTTCACAATATCTGGTATTAAGTAGTCTTAATCTGAAACGCAATAATCATTGAAAATTGGCGCCGTTTATGGTGAAAAGCATTTAATATCACACTTTCAAACTAAAGCTTTCTTAACCCTAGAAGCCTAATCTATTTGAGAGTAATGTAAGGCCTTAACATACGCCTTAGAGGCTTATGTACTTCAAAGATAACCTGTGAGCTAAAATATACTTAGTCCTGCCTAACATAGTTTTATTAATAAAAACTATAACCACATTTATTTAAAACAACAAAATAAAAAGTCAATTTTGTATGAAAATTAAAAAACGACCCATTCCGTATACGCCTCGCAGACGTAGATTATACTATTGGTGTTAACCCTTTCAGTACAAAAATTCAACCACTGGTTCTAAAAAATTTTAAATATGTATACCTAATTTTGGGTCGTTCATTTTAAAAATCACATATAAAACTGTGTAAAGCTTTGAGGTTTGCAATCATTCAGGGGTTTTTTAATGGTCAGTGATATCCTAAGTGTTTAAAGAAGAAAGGGATCTCAGCTGTTTTTATTTTTTGCTTTCGTGAAATATATTTCAAAACTATGAACAATACCTAATAACTTTTTGTTATTTTAGGAGCTTTTCCGGCAGGTCGTTTAAAAAAGGAAAAACAAGTTTCCTTTTTTCCTCCTACGCGTTTCGGCGTTTTTTTCCGCCTTCTTCAGGGAGTCTGTTTTTATTTATTTGGAAAAGAAAACATACAAAACGCAACCATTAGATAAAATGTTAGATATTGCAGAATGGAAACAACACACATACACATATACAAATACAATTCTTCGACGGTAACACTTACATCTGTACATTTACATCACATTTGACACAATAATTATTTTAACATATTTAACTTTGACATCACTAGTAAATAACTATAAATAAAAATATCACAGCCTAATGTTTATTATCGCTCATCTGCTCGTCGAATGTGTCCAATTGCTGCCCGATATGCGCAATTTATGTTATCCCCGTCTTCTTTGAAGTTCAACGCGTCCTGTATTCTTTGCTGTATTCGCAGACCTTCTAATGTTAATCTTGTCCTCTCCCTCCTTTCTACGTCTAATATTTTGGTGTTTTCGAAGTCTGCTGCGTGTCCGCTACATGGGCATGGGCTGAAGCAGTAAATAAACATGAACACAAAAAATTCGCAGGAGTCACATATATCATGGATTAACGGATAATAAAACATTATACAAAAACATTCGAAGCGAAAATATAACCTTTGCACACAAACCAAACTACACACTTAGCACAATTTTCAGCAAAACAAAAGACAAGATCAACAAGGAACAACAACACAATGTTGTTTACGAAGTTAAATGCAAAGGAAAGGTTGGCGAAACCTGCAATAAAGTATACGTAGGCACGACAAAGCGAGCACTGGGCGTTAGAATCAACGAACACCAAGCTGACGCAAAGCACAAAAAGACAATAACAGCACTAGCCCAACACTTAACAATTAGCGGACACGCAGCAGACTTCGAAAACACCAAAATATTAGACGTAGAAAGGAGGGAGAGGACAAGATTAACATTAGAAGGTCTGCGAATACAGCAAAGAATACAGGACGCGATGAACTTCAAAGAAGACGTGGATAACATAAATTGCGCATATCGGGCAGCAATTGGACACATTCGACGAGCAGATGAGCGATAATAAACATTAGGCTGTGATATTTTTATTTTTATTTATAGTTATTTACTAGTGATGTCAAAGTTAAATATGTTAAAATAATTTTTGTGTCAAATGTGATGTAAATGTACAGATGTAAGTGTT
>NW_023458563.1:31235666-31244900 GCF_013731165.1 Rhagoletis pomonella
TAAATAAAAACAGACTCCCTGAAGAAGGCGGAAAAAAACGCCGAAACACGTAGGAGGAAAAAAGGAAACTTGTTTTTGCTTTTTTAAACGACCTGCCGGAAAAGCTCCTAAAATAACAAAAAGATATTTTGAAAACTGGCCCGAAAAATAAATAAATACCTAATAACTTTTCCGAATCTCAATTCCACGGAAAAATGGTTAATATTTTTCAATAGATTATATTACTCACTATCGACTTTTCTGCCGCTTTTTACTTTTTTGACAAACACGGTCAACTGCAACTGCAGCTTGCACTTTAGTTTGATATATAGCTCAATTCTGTAGCTGCTACAGATCGGCCTAACTAAGTTGAATGACCGAGCGATTATATATAGTTACTAAAGGCCTGAACTACAAAACATAGCGACATGTAACACATCATGCAAGTGCCAGTTTATATCATGTCGCTTATACATGTTTGAAAGTGATATATGAAGACATTGCCGAATAAATTCAAATCAAATCATGCATCAAATTTATGCAGGTCAACAAAAGGAACACATGCGACATATTCAGCATTATTATTTACATTGTCGTTAGTTTAAAAAAGGGTTAAAGAAACAATTGGGTATTATTATCGAAAGTATCCTGAAGAGAACCAGAGTTTTTCGATCGAAAAATATTGATTTGCAATAATTCTATACCATTTATACGAAAAATTTTATTTTTCTCATATAAAAATACATGGAAAACTTTGAGCGCTTTGAGCGACCTCCAAATATTTTTTGATTTCAAAATAAAAAAATAGGGGTATATTTTTTCGATATAGAACAATCCTAGGGGGTGGAGCATTACTATTCCGACTGTACTATTTTTGGACCACCCTAATGTACATGCAAACATCCATATGTACATATGTGTGCCCCACAATGCGCAAACGGAGTATAAACGATAGAAAAGGTTAAAGGGAAAGAAAAGGGAAAAGTTATTGCACTGTGTACATCCAAAGCACATTAGGTCAAATGATTCATTTGGCTGTGCGAAAGTCCAATTTCGTAAAGCCAGTTTTACATTATTTTTTGTTGCCATTTTGTAGGGAATACTTCAAAATAACAGAAACTTCACTTAGTTTTCGTAAAATAAAAAACACCGTTAGACAGCAATGGAGGATGGTTCCGTGCGCAGAAGTGGAAAACTTTTGACTGCCATTCACCTGGGAGTGGCCAGAAACGATTCTTGTGCGTACGGTTCAAATCGCAGCTCACAACGTCCGGATATTTATATCCACGTATCCTCTGGGTAGCAACCAAACACCCGTTTGGGAGCGAGCTAAAGTGAGAAGGCGTAAAACTTCGCGTGCGCTGGGTTTGGGTCCCGCCACGTTAAAACCCCGCCCAATGAAAAATTCCAACAAGCCTCGGATGAGACCCCCTTTTTCTGATGACGACCACGGCAAACGTATAAAGGACTATGATTTAAGGGTATGCACCTGGAATATCCGGACCCTTAATGGGGAAGGTGCCTCTGCCCGGCTGGTTGATGTCCTCGGGAAGACAAAGGCTGACATCACCGCCATCCAAGAAATGCGATGGACGGGGCAAGGTAAAGTAAGCGTGAAGCCTTGCGACGTCTACTACAGTTGCCACGTAAAGGAGCGCAAGTTCGGTGTTGGATTCGTGGTAGGAGAGAGACTCCGTCGCCGAGTACTGGCGTTCACCCCGGTGGACGAACGTCTAGCCACAATCCGCATCAAAGCTAGATTTTTCAACATCTCGCTCATCTGCGCCCATGCCCCGACGGAAGAGAAGGATGAGGCGTCCAAGGATCTCTTCTATGAGCGCTTGGAACGTACATATGAGCGCTGCCCCCCGACACGATGTCAAAATCGTGCTTGGCGATTTTAATGCCAAGGTGGGCAAGGAAGGGATCTTTGGCGCCACTGTCGGAAAATTCAGCCTCCACGACGAAACGTCCGATAACGGACTGAGGCTGATCGACTTCGCCGGGGCCCGAAATATGGTAATATGCAGTACTAGGTTCCAGCATAAGAACATCCACCAAGCTACATGGCTGCCTCCAGATCGAAAAACGAGAAACCAAATCGATCATGTTGTGATAGACGGAAGGCATGCTTCAAGCGTTTTGGACGTACGTACACTCCGAGGGCCAAACATCGACTCGGACCACTATCTTGTTGTAGCCAAGATACGCACCCGCCTCTGTGCAGCAAAAAATGTGCGCCCAACAATGCAAGGAAAGCTTAACGTCGAAAAGCTGCAATCACAACAGACGGCCAATTTATTCGCCACTCGACTCACACACCTGCTCTCTGAGAGCACTCTTCAACAATCCGACGTACGCGAGCAGTGGAACCACATTTCCCGATCATTAAGTACCGCCGCCGAAGAAGTAGTTGGATTTCAGCGAGCCCGAAAGAACAACTGGTACGATGAGGAATGTCAAGAAGCCGCAGAGAAAAAAGATGCCGCCTACAGGGCCACGCTGCGATCGGGCGCAACGCGAGTCATGTGGGACCGTTATAGGGAACTGAAGAAGGAAGCGAGACGTATTTGCCGCAATAAGAAGAGAGAGGCCGAAATACGTGAGTGCGAAGAGCTTGAGATGCTGGCCGACAGGAAGAACGCCCGAAAATTCTACCAGAGGTTTAGGCGACTTACGGAAGGTTTCAAGACCGGGGCGAACTCCTGTAAGAACAACAATGGCGACCTAGTGACCGATGTCCAGAATATACTTAAATTGTGGAGGGAACACTTTTATAACCTACTGAATGGTAGCAGCGCTGAAAGTAGTGAGGAAGACGAACCCGAGTCCCCAGTCGATGATGATGGAGTAGCTGTCCCACCGCCTGACTATGACGAGGTACGAATAGCGATTACGCGGCTGAAAAACAACAAAGCTGCTGGAGCTGACGGCCTGCCAGCCGAGCTATTCAAGTACGGCGGCGAGGAGCTGATGAGGTGCATGCATCAGCTCGTATGCAGAATATGGTCAGATGAACGCATGCCCGACGACTGGAATTTAAGTGTGCTCTGCCCAATCCACAAGAAAGGCGACCCCGCCATACGTGCCAACTACCGCGGAATTAGCCTTCTAAGCATAGGTTACAAGGTCTTATCGAGCGTATTGTGCGAAAGACTGAAGCCCACCGTCAACGAGCTGATTGGACCTTATCAGTGTGGCTTTAGGCCTGGAAAATCCACCATAGATCAGGTATTCACAATACGCCAAATCTTGGAAAAGACCCGCGAAAATAGGATCGACACACACCATCTATTTGTCGATTTCAAAGTCGCTTTCGACAGCACGAAGAGAAGTTGCCTTTATGCCGCGATGTCTGAATTTGGTATCCCCGCGAAACTAATACGGCTGTGTAAAATGACGTTGAGCAATACCACCAGCTCCGTCAGAATAGGGAAGGACCTCTCCGAGCCGTTTGATACCAAACGAGGTTTCAGACAAGGGGACTCCCTTTCGTGTGATTTCTTTAATCTTATGTTGGAGAAGATAATAAGAGCCGCAGAACTGAACCGCTCAGGCACAATACTTTATAAGAGCGTACAATTGCTGGCGTATGCCGACGACATCGATATTATCGGTAAAAACAAGGGCTACGTCTGTTCTGCCTTCTCGGGATTGGATAGAGAAGCAAAGCGAATGGGTCTGGTGGTGAACGAGGACAAAACGAAGTATCTCCTGTCAGCACACAAACAGTCAGAGCATACGCGTCTTGGCACCCACGTCACTGTTGACAGTTACAAGTTTGAAAAAGTAGACGACTTCGTTTATTTGGGAACCAGCATTAACACCAATAATAATGTCAGCCTTGAAATCCAACGGAGAATCACTCTTGCCAACAAGTGCTACTTTGGGCTGAGTAGGCAATTGAGAAGTAAAGTCCTCTCTCGTCGTACAAAGATCACACTCTATAAGTCACTCATCATGCCTGTGCTGGTGTATGGCGCGGAAGCATGGACAATGAAAGCATCTGATGAGGCGGCTCTTGGAGTTTTCGAGAGAAAGATTCTGCGAAAGATTTACGGACCTTTACGCGTTGGTGATGGCGAATATCGCAGACGATTTAACGATGAGCTGTATGAGCTTTACAACGATATAGACATAGTGCAGCGAATTAAAATTCAGCGGCTCCGCTGGCTTGGCCATGTCGTTCGGATGAACAGAAACGCTCCTGCTCTGAAAATATTCAACGCGGGCCGCGATGCTGGGAACAGAGGAAGAGGAAGGCCTCCTCTGCGTTGGAAAGACCAGGTGGAGAAGGACTTGGCTTCACTTGGCATTTTCAATTGGCGTCAGTTAGCACAGAAGAGAAATGACTGGCGTGCTGTTTTGGACTCGGCCAAAATCGCTTAGGCGGTTACAGCGCCAAATAAGAAGAAGAAGAAGACAGCAATAAACCAAAGTTACACCTCCAAAACTTTATTGATACGTTGTTTGCGCAACCGGTTTATTTTGTAAGTTTCAAGTGAATTTTTTTTGTAAAGTTCGAATAATTAAGGGAAAATTTTAAATGGAAAACAAAACTATAAGTGAGAACCTATGTCCCAATTTAAAAAGTGTCTTTCTATCATTTGGTTGCAAATAAAACTGACTTATTTGCATAACCTCAAAAATTTTCTGATTTATTTCCATTTATTACTTTATCTTACATAAAGTGACAATTTTTTTTAACTTTCGGCAACGGAAATGGATAAACTAAGATGTAATGAGTCGATTTTATTATACTTAACCCGCCGTTTTTAGCCGTTTTCAAGGAAAACGGTTTTTTCTGGGCTATCATGCTATCACAAAAGGCGGGTTGTTTGAAGTTTGGGTGATTGGATGTTCGAAAAAAGAAAATCCTTTTTCGGTTGTCAACCATGTTGAAAAAAAATTGGTGCTGCTGATATTTTGGAAAGTTCCATGAATAAAAAATAAAAAACGCATCTCTTTTGCAATTCTTTATCAAAGAAAGATGAAAATTATGGAAAACAATTTAGAAATATTTAGATCTGAAAAGATAGCGTTTCTTGCTGATGAAGTTATTTTCGAAATCAAAAAGCCAACTGTGTCGCCCATCAGCCGGATTCTAACTTTCGGCATCGCTAAAATGCTAAAATAGGAAAGCTAGCATTTTTCCGAATTTTTAGCTATCTCCAAAAATATCTCCTAAATTTTTTGGTGATAAATAATCCATTTTAATGGTGAAAAATAGTGAAAATGGAAGGATGTAATAGCAAAACAATAGCAGCCTCAATTTGGATTACATCTCATCTCCTGTAGCGTAGCTGTGGCTATGTTACAAATACACTTGCGCCGATTCGCAAAGACCATTGATGAAAAGCCTTGGCAAAAAGGCAAATTCTTGAGATAATTTACGGATTGAAATTTCGCTAATTAGTTTCAAAAACATTCGTATTCTTTTCAGGAAGTTACCAGCGATTTTTGGTAAATGTGTTACAAAGCAGCATTTGTATTCTGAATATAAATAATATCGGTGGAGAATTTGGGAATACTGAAACCTCAAGTGAAAATGAAGTGTTTTATAAAGACTAACTGCTTTAGGAATCTCTCCTCAAGACATATCTGCGAGACATGTAGCAAATATTTTTCTTGTTTTGATTTAGGAATTTCGATAATGCCATAGGTAACTGCCATTTATGTACATGTGACCATACTTATTTTGTTATGTAGCTCAATATATTATGTAGGGGAAGGGGTTGAGTATGGTAAGAAAATAACTTGTGTAAAAACCAAGCTAAGAAGAAAGATGTCAAGTATCAAACGATATAAAAATGCGCAGTTAAATCAAAATTTGTAAGAATAAAATTAAGATCAATTGAAAAAAAAACAATGAATAAAAAAAATTTTTCAAAGAGAAAGCCCACAAATAGTGGATTTGATGTTTGCGCGGATTGAAGAATCTGAAGCCCGTCAAGACGAATTTAATATAAATTGCTTTATCTTAATTGTTTATTTTGTTATGTACATACATATGTACATCGCGAAGAAAAAATAAATATGAAATATATATTTCCTATAATAAATTTTATTTCCACATTTGAAGTACAATTGATAAATAACCGTTGAAATTGATTTGAGAGTTAACCATATTCTCAAATGGAGATCAAACTCCCCTTTTTATTGAGAAAGCTGTAATTTTCAAATCAATATCAAATCATTTTCAAACGTTTGACATTTGAGAAAGGCTTTGATTTCAAATCACTCTTAAATGTATTTCGAACCTAATTGTTTGCTGGGACAAAGCTAAGATTATAACCAGGTTGCCCTTTTGGTAAATAGTTACCAAAATTAGTAGAAAAAATTTGGGTTGGTAAAAACGGTAAGTTTTTTCTCATTTTGGTAGATTTTTGTTGAACTTTTCGTTCCCGCTTTATTTTTCGTAGTTATCTTTACATTATAAATTTCTTTGCACACTTTTTATATACTTACATACGTATAAATGTATATCGATATAAGGCGAACATATCGTGCTCCATTCAAAACTCATTTTACTTACTGGAATCCCGAGGAGCTTTTGATTGCCTAAATATTTTAAATGATTATTTAAATAAAAAGAAAAATTTACTTTAAATTAAATGAACGTCATTTTCGTCATCAATGGAAATTGTTAAGTAAAAAAAAACACACAAGACTGGCGGCAAAAAAATTATACTCAAATATTATTTGCAAAACCCCATACTTTAAATTGTTCTAAAAATTCAGAGTAAAAAATTCGAAACTTAGCCGAAAATTTATTGAATTTTTCTAAATGTTGTATATAGCTTGACTTCTTGATTTTTATGGATTTAGTTAAAGCAACAAAACATTTTTACTTGAAAAACATTGTGATTATTAAAAAAAATCACCAAGTGCTTTTTTGAATCACTGTGTTTGTCCTTGTTGCCTTCAGTTTCATCACTTTCGCTCTTGGTTGAAGGAAATTGAGAATATGCCATTAATACAAATACAAATACCGTATAATTAGTTGAATAAAAAGTTTCTTAAAAACAATTTTAATTCTTATTGAAATAACTAAAAAATAAAGAAATTATAGTTTTAATTTAAATAACTAAAAAATATAACAAAACTATTTTTTTTATTAAAATAACTATAAAAAAGTTATTGGTAGATATTTTCAAGATTTGGTAGATTTTTTTCGAGTGGATGGTAAGTATTTCTTTTCGTCAGTGGCAACCCTGATTCTAACAATAATTTACTATTGTTAACTGAAAAATAAAAGCAATATTTAAAATGAAAAACTACACTTAATTTTCTAATATATTCTTCCAAAGAATCTTCCATCGTCGAAAAGCCCTCAAGCTGCAATTCTCGGTCCCGCAAAAATTCTAGATTTTTAAAGTACCACAACGTGAGCACATATATTTATGTACATCTTCAGAGCCTGCTCCAGATTTCTCACTTTTCCGAATATTTTGCAACTCCCGCCTATAGCAGGCTCGTATGCTCTGATTTTTTTACAGTTTCTATCGTGGCAGTTTTGTCTACTTCCCTCTATTTTTCACTTTTACTTTGCCAAATCGCGAATTGGCCCTTCAAAAATTAAAAAATCTTTTAAAAATCGCTTACTTGCAATATCCCGCGATGTGCTCACTTCATTGGTTCAAATACCCTGATATGACGAAATGGGTTAAAAGTAAACTGATATGACGGCATGGGTTAATGTTCGCGAACTGCGCCACTAACGGTCGAACAAATCAGAAAAGTTTGAAAATTTTCAAATCCGTCTGATTTGTTTGCGCACCACGCAAATAAGACGGATTTGTTCGCTGCTAGTGCCTAGCATAAGTCCGCTGCAAATAAGTGTGACCCGCTAGTTTTGCCCGAAGATGTCTACCACCCTGCTATTGAGCTATCTTACGAAATTATAAACGATGGTCGAAATTGCGGTATCCAAACATACGAACCAAATATTCGCTTTGATTTTTCGAAAGCCAACTTTAAAAAACGATTATGTCTAAATTGTCGTGGCCTGTATACAAAGAAAACGTTGAGCAAAGCGTTGCACATTTTAATTTTACTGTACGTAAACTATTTGAAGAGTATGTGCACAGTTATGGTTCAATAAAGAACTGAGAAATTTGAACGCCAGAAAGCCACGTTATTGTAGATTACACAAAAAATCCGGTTTACACTCATACTATGTAAAATACTCACTTTTGCATCATAAGTTTTTTGATTTAAACAAAAAGTGTTATAAAGCTTACTTACCCTGTAATTTGCCATTCATAGTGAGGCGAACAATACTTAACTAGGCAAAGCTGAATATGATTAGGGTGGCCATGTGCTGATTTTTTTTTATTGTACTGATTTTTAGGAACCCGAAATCAGTACGCAAAATATACTGATTTTTTGAGTTTGTACTGATTTTTACATTTTGCAAATTGGTATAAATGACATTTACTTGAGGTTAACACGTTCAAAATAATGGTTTTTGACAACTCGTAGCAGTGAGCAGATTGAAAGCAATGAACGTGTAAATGCGGCGCTAATTAAATTGAAACCATTATTTAAAATATGTCAGATTCAATTTGTATTGTTTCCTAGCATTTCGCAAAATAAAAACTGTTCGAATTCAACCCAACATAATATCCCTGTTCCAGGTACCTACTTCACGATTTGCAGATTTAACAGGATTTACACCTTATGGAAGGTGACTGCTTTCGTGCTTCTTGCAATGTAAGTTCTAAAAATTTGAAAAAGGTCCAAACTGCCGACTCTTGGATATGATATATGTAGCTTTACTTTGATTTTTGATGTTCGACCACCTGTAATTTTGCTTGCACAACATATTTAACACTATATAATTTCATTCGTACTCGAAAATTTGTTTAGCGAAAATTCGGTATTTTACCTTTCAGTCAACATTTTAATGTGAATGTTGTATTTAACAAGCACACTAACTAAATATGTTTTAAATATTTTGCTTAAAATATGCGAACAAATTCTGACTCCAGCTCATTTTCTCCAGGAACTGATTGTGCTACAAAACTGAGTACTGCAAAATTTTGTAAAAATTCGGATCAAAAAGTTGATATTTTGATAAAAATTTGTTAAAGTTTTTTAAATTTTTATAAATTTTCTAGAAAATTTGAGGCTTCAACTTATATGGGTTTTGTTATAAAATTAACTATATTTTTATAAAAAATTTAAATCTAAAAATATAAAATAATAATAATAATAATAATAATAATAATAATAATAATAATAATAATAATA
>NW_023458563.1:31244910-31253571 GCF_013731165.1 Rhagoletis pomonella
TAATAATAATAATAATAATAATAATAATAATAATAATAATAATAATATAATAAAAAAATATAAAAACTTACAGTAAGGAAAGAAAAATATTCAAAACTTGTCAGCTTTACTACTATTTTTGTGAACACAACTGTACATGCACACGTAATACTTTTGATTTGTTTTAAACTAATGAATTCTTATATTGATAATACTATATGTATTTAAACGTCTATTAGTTATTTTTTGTTAAATTAATGCGCTGTTATTTGGTTGTTATATTGTTAATTAACGAAAAAGGCGCTTAAAAATTAACCGATTTTATGGCTTTGTACTGATTTTTGATCCCAACTGTACTGATTATGTCACTAAAATATCTGGCTATCCTCAAAGTTTAAGCATGGTCGTAGCCAGGTATGTGCAGGAAGAGTCTGGATTTTTTTGTGGAATTTAGCAATTTATTTTTAAAATGCATTGTTGCTTTAAAAATAATAGCTAACATATCTTTGTTTGTTTATACCTAATTAATGAAAACGATCACAAATATGTGACTAGACATATACATATTTACCTTTTGCTAATTTGTAACAATAAATTGCACAAAAAATAAAAAAAAAATACTCTTTTTTTGTTTGTACTGCTTTTTTTTCTATCGAAAATGGAAATGTACTCCTTTCTCCGTTTCAGAATCTGGCAACCCTAGGGGTAAGAAACTTTTCTTATTTATCTATCTATATCTTCTCTATCTTCTATCTATACATAGTATAAAGGAAAGTCGAGATTCTTTGTACGCGAAAATCTCGAAAACTACTCAACGGATTTTGTCGCGGTTTTCTCTAATATACTCTGTATCGATAGGAGAGTGACGTTTTTATTTAGAATTTTAATAGGGTTGCCACCTGTCTAAAAAACTATAAGATCCACACCGTTCGTTGGATTACAAAAGATGAGGCGTCAAATGAAAGGGATTGGCCTCCAGAAAAGCACTAATGTTTTATTTTTTTGAATAGGGTTGCCATCCATTAATAAAATTACTCTATTCAATCATAAAAAGTCACTGTGAAATGAAAAGACTTAGCCTCTATATGTACAATAATGTATTATTTTTCTGCATAGGGTTGCCATCTATTAAAAAACTCCGCTCCACTTGGCCATGTCGTTCGAGACACCGACGCTCCAGCTGTGAAAGTATTCAACTCGGAACCCGCTCTTGGTAGCAGAGGAAGAGGGAGGCCCCACTGCGATGGAAAAACCAAGTTGAGAAGGACTTGGCTTCACTTGGCATTTCCAATTGGCATCAGGTCGCACAGAAAAGAAACGACTGGCGTGCTTTGTTGAACTCGGCCAAAATCGCTTATGCGGTTACAGCGCCAATTAAGAAGAAGAAGAATCTCTTACGTGCGACCGCTACCGGGACCTTGGTTCAAGCCCGGTTCAACCCAACATCAAAAAATAAAAAACAAAAAACAGCTTCTCGTAAAAATACAATCGCCGTTCGGAATCGGCGTAAAACTGTAAGTCCCTCCCCTTTGTGTGACAACATCAAGGCGAATGCCACAAATCAGAGAAGCTCGGCCAAACACTGACATATGTATAAGTAAGCGCCAATCTATTATTATTATTAATGTCGAGAATTACAACACAGATTTGGACGATATTTTGCTTAATATAATCTGTATCGATAAAAGTATTATCTTTAGTACAAAGAATTTCTATAGAGTTGCCACCTCTCTACAACATTATAAGATCTCTTCGTTGAATTACAAAAAGTGAGATACGAAATGAAAAGGCTTGGTCTCTAGATGTTCAATAATTTATAACTTTTTCAATAGGGTTGCCAGCTTGCTAAAAATAATAATATTTTCACCATTCATTGGATTAAAAAATGAGGTACCAAGTGAAAGGATATGTTTTCCGAATGTGCAATAAGCTTTTTTTAGTGGGGTTGGCACCTATTTAAAAATTACATATAACACGTGAAAGATATTTTTTGCTAATGACATCTGCACAGTTATTAAAATTAAAAAATAGGGTCTTCGGATGTGCAATGAGGTTTTATTTTTTGGAAAAGGGTTGTCGGCTATACGAAATATTATAAGATGTGGACTGTTCGTTGGACTAAAAAGTGAGTAGGCAAATGAAAGGACTGGACCTCCAGATGTGCAGTAAGGTTTTATTTTTTTTTTAATAAAAGTTAAAGAAAAATGTATATAGGGGGTTTTTATTAGAGCAACGGAAGCGAAATCAACCATTTTTTGGAATTTTTGCCTGTATGTTTGTATGCGCAACACTCAAAAACTAATGCAGTTTTCCCCGATGCATTACTAGAGGTCTAACTTAAAATATAGAAAAAAAAAATTAGAGTGGCCACCTGTTTGAAAATTTCAGTTTAAGTAAATTGACAAGATAAAGTAAATATTGCAGTATAGTTGGTAAAACGATGAGGTTTAAGAAGGCTTACAGACGAAAATATTTTTTTGGATGGTTACCACCGTTTGAAAATTTTACTTTAATTAATAAGAATATTAAATATTGAAATATCAGTATCCAGGGTTGGGCACGCTGCACTAAACTTTCAATGCACTGAGCATTTCATTACCACTATTCGGGTAGTGGTAGTGAAATGGGAAATGCATTACCACTAAGTGCATAGTGGTAGTGAAAACAATTTTTCACTATCACTAACCATATAGTGGTAGTGAAATTTGAAATGCACTACCACTGAAGCCCTAGTAGTAGTAGTGAAATTTTGAAATGCCTGTCAAAAATATATGAAAATTTAATTCAGTTAAATTGATAAGATTAGTTAAATATTACACTATGGGTATCAAACCCATACGAAATTTTTTTCGAAAATTTTGATTTAGAAATATCTTCACCTAGTAAATAGCCCGCGTGCTTCACAGCGCTTTCAAAGTGATTTAGTTTTATTACTCCCTCTCACAACACCTAAAACTATAAGTTAATACTGTAGAAATTTCTGCTTTTTATGGTTTTTATGGAAGATTTGTAAGTATGCGGTATTTGAATATTTTTTGCGACAAATTTTGAATTAAAACACCTTTGAAGATGCGCGCGGTATGTAGACTCGCGTTATATGATTATAAATTAAATTTCCAGGACAAAGTCTATACTTTACCTACTTTCTAAATACTTTCGAAAATATATTAACTAAGCCCACATTCATAAAAAATAAAGAATGCTTCCTAAATCGAAAATTTGTTTGAAAATCTCACTTCATAAAGCTCTTTAAATCTATTTTATTTTTAACTAGCCGGCCTCGTATGCGCGAGGCTCCGCCACGCGCTGAATGTGTGGATGTTAAATAAGATGACAACTAAACAGGTTGCAACCCTACTAAAAAAATAATATATAATTGCGCATCTGGAGGCCAAGCCCTTTCATTTGACACCTCCTTTCTTGTAACCTAACGGAGACCCCAATTTTTTTAATTTTTCGCACAGGTTGCAATCCTCTTCGAAATATAAAACTTTACTGCAAATCGGAAGGTCACGCCTTTTCGTTTGACACATAATTTTTTTTAATTTAATCAAATGTGCAAATCTAATGTAATTAACAAAAAATGCCTTCGCGTATTATTATACATATACAATTTTTAAATGGGTGGCAACCCCACTCAAACAAAAGATGAAAACTTATTGCAAACAGCGTTGCCGTTTTGGTCCAATTGGACCAAAATTGGTAGCTTCATTCTCCGTTGGTAGCTTGGTTGGTTTGATGAAGCTTTTGGTAGGCAAAATTGTTTTGAAAATACAATCAAACTGAACATTAAAATTTGTTTGCTTAATTTAAGTTTACCCGTTCAAAACACTGCTTTCACTTTGCTTACACGTATAAGATTTCTTTATTTTTTCTTTATTTTATTAAACAGACAATTTTCTGCAAACAAAAACTCACTTTCCAAAGCTATAACCGATTAGCTGTTGAAATTAACGAGAAATTACCTCTTGTCTTGAAAGAAAAATTGGTGATAGGCAATTTGCAAGGTGTGAGTGTATTGGTAATAAAAAAGGGTGAGTATATGCAAATTGAATCAAATTTGGATTTTTTTTTATTGAAATGCATAAAATGTCTGCTTTTGTTTATTCACACACAAAAAAAAAATTTGTTGATATGAATTGAATCAATCTCAAAGATATTTACTTATTTTACAAAAGTTTTTTATAAAATAACTTAATTATTTTTTTAAAGGCCCGAATTTCTTTTGTTTAATCTGAAAGATTGGTGTGAATAATTAACCAATACTGTAAACAATATTACGTGCAGTTTTAATTTTTACTGCTAATTTGTGTAGCTAAAAACCTCGCAAGCTCGAGAAATCTCGTTTTAATAATGAACAAATTTTGGTAGTTCGGAAACTGATTTGGTATGCGTTTTGGTACCTAAAAATATTTTCAAGTGACAATACTGATTGCAAATGCAGAGACCATATCATTTCACTTGGTACCTCAGTTTTTAGTCCAACAAACGGTGAAGATCTTATAATTTTTAAAAAGGGGCAACCCTACTCAAAAAGTAATACATTATTGAACATATCGTCGCTCGAATAAAGAAACAGTGTAAATGCCACATACACTATTATTCGATAATTGCACCATTGGATAGACAATCCTTTAATCTATTAGAAAAATCTTTAGTTTTCTTAAATATCTCTTTGGCTCACTAATTTATTCCCGAAAACTGAAATTGTATCCGTATGGTTTGTAATGGTTTATAGAAACTTCAATTCGTTTTTCACAAAACTATACTTTTCATGTTACACTATTTCATTATTCCAGCGACGATATAAAAGCCGAGCCCGTTTATTTGACACCTCATTTCTAGTAATCCAACGAACAGTGCGGATCTAATAATTTTTTAGACTGATACATATTACATTTTAAAAATCTCGTATAAATCCGTTCAGTAGTTTTTGAGATTAGGTGGTCAAAATATCTCGACTTTCCTTTATACTATATAAAGAAGATAGTAATTTTTAACTCTTGAGGAATGAAAATAGTAAAAGGCAAACAATAACGGTTACTTTCCAAGCAATAAATATAACTATTTTTGAAGTAAAAAATAAAACAAAAAAAATAATAATTAAACCTGATTTTTAAATAAAACTTAAAAACTAAGAATTAGTGCCGCTGAAGGTAGGTTGAGTAACAAAGGAGTATGCATAGTATGAAATTCTGCATGCAGAATTTCTCTTTCAGCAGGATTTTTTGAGTTGTACTTAAAATAATATTCATTACTTGCGGTTTTGATATAAATTACTGACATACATATATGTATAAATAAGTCCATAAAAAACTTAGCGGTTAGGTGGCGCGAGAGTCGATATAATTTGAAAAAATCGGTATCTATGGTCCGATTTTGTTTATATTCAGGATATATATTACCTAATTGAATTCAAAATTTATTGAAAAATTTGTTTATTTGTTGGGGTTAAATGTAGCACGTTAGGGGAAAAATTTTAAATAAGGAGTTCAACATAAAATAATGTAAGAAAAAATTTTAAAACAGGGTTTCTAAAAGCTAAATGGTAAGGATAATTACTGAAATGAACATATTTAGAAACATGCCTCCAACGAAAATTAAACACTTACCATTTAGATTTTACTTAGTACGCTTAACAAAAGCGCATGACTGATTTTATTTTGTTTATTTTCGTTGGTTTAAAAACATTTTACATTATTTATTTACAGCAGGGTTAATACATCTCCTCACCCAAAACTGGTGGTAGGTACTTAAAAGGGAATCGGACCAAATTGAATTAGAATTACATGGCATTACATTTGTTTTAACGTTAGCGCACATACTCAGTATTAGAACATATTTGGACATACAATTGTTATTTTGTCATTTTCATTGTTTCAGTTTCGTAAAATTTTGCGTTTGAACTCCAATTAGATTAATAAAAATCGTTTAACATAATAGGATTTTTCAATTGGACGAATTTTTCAATTAAACGAACATCGGGTAAATAAAGAAAAACTCGTGCATTTTTTATGCCCAGTTAAGTGGGTGATACTCTAAGGGCCAAACTCACAGTGCGTACTGAAAATCTGTAGTTAACTGCCAAATTGCACTGTGAATTTGGCCCTAATTGTATGAACGTACATACACAATTACATACCTTCGAAACTACATACATACCCTGCAAAAAATTGTGCGACTAATCTCTAAAGCGAGTATTCCGAGATTACTCTCAATCGGGTACAATTGGGCATTAATTAGTCCCAACTAGTCTCATACGGGTACTAATGGAGGTCAATTAGTCTCGACTCATCCCTTATTGGTATAATTGGAGATCAATTAGTCCCCAACTCATCTCTAACGGATACTATTAACGATTTAATGATATGTACGCACTTAGTCAATGAAATTTCAAGTGCGGCGTTGGCACACAGAGAGAGTATTCGCCTAACAAAACTGAGCACCCCGGTTTTTTACAAGTGACTAATCGCTTTTCATACCCGTTCGGGTATAAAGGTGAACAATTAGTCTCTTCATAGGACATGCTCGAACAAAAGCGATCAGTTCATTCCATATAAAGAGATCAAAAGTGATATTAGTCGCATGCTCCTTTGCGATTGCTCCCAGATTCATCCCGGATTAGTCCCATTTTTTGCAGGTACAAACATATTAACACACATACATACATATGTCCATATGCATGCATGTAAAAATATGCGTAAGTAAATTGTTTCAATAAACCGTTTCTTTGCCTTTAACCTCTTCGTCATAAATTTTACCCAAATCACAAGAAATGTTTGCTCGGATCAGACTTTAGTGATTAAAGCGTACAAATTTGCCAGCCAATAATATTTACAAGCGCACCATTTTCTTTATAATTCATGCGAGAGTAGCGCAATCAATTCCTTCGAGTTATTTTTGCACTACTTGTTTATAGTTCTTTGAGGTATAATTCTTAACGCACGCAACTTTAACTCTTAACCAGCCTGAGTAAGAAATAATACTTAAATCAAACTTCAAAATACATAACGACATACATACCTATTATTAGGTGACAACGAACATCTGACGAATTGCGATCCGTTGTCATGGCTATTGTTGCGTAGCTACATATATAACTCAGATTTGCCTATCACACATTAAAGCTAATTTCTTTCTTTTTGTCATCCTCGCTGATTGCCTTAATATGCATGTACGCTTACATAAGTATATAAGCATTCTTGTATATTTGTATACTCAACAAAATCAATTGAAAAAATATGATCAGGAAAGGAACTCAATTATCCGAGATGACATTTTAGTTGTGGCTACATTTATCAGCGTTATGATGAGTTTAATATTCGCCCGAAATCGTTCACTTTTCGTCTATGTGAATTCACTACGGGCGGCTGAAAAAATTTCGGGTGAATTTGTTTTCTGGCGAAACTCAGGATATGTAAGGCTGAATAGGTATTTGGCGCTTACTTACGATAAGTGTTTCGCAGAGCTTTCTTCAGTCTTGAACTTATTCCACAAATTGAGGACCAACAATATCATACCGCCTTCGAAAGACAAATGCTTTTATAAAAAGTTTCTCATGGTAGAAACACAGTCGGGACAATTTTTAATTGAACTGGTTTCTGGTCTGGGTCCTTCCCGGGGATAGAACGCTCCTCAAACCATTCGGCAAATCGTCCTACGGCAATTTTCGAGATCAGTGCAAAGTCCTGCAATACTGGAAACGGTGACCTAGTTGCAGATATGTAGGGCAGACATACTTATGTACTTACATAAAATAGGTGTGTATAGTAACAAATAGCAAAATTTTACTGGAAAATTGTATAACAACCAGTGTTGCCAAACATGGGGGTTTCCTACCAAAACTGGTAGGTTTTTTTCCATTTGGTAGGTTGGTAGGCTAGATTGGATTTTGGTAGGTTCCGCGGCAATAATAGGTATTTGCTAAAAATATAAGATATATATCTCCAAACATTTTAGCAACCTGGTTTACACAAATATTTCATCGGTGCCTTCGTATAGCGGGGACCGTAAAGATGTAAATATACTTAGTAAGTACAACGTGTACCCTTATTATTGACAATATATGTGCATACAATATGAAGTCCACTATTATCCACCTGACAGAGACTGCATGCTAAGACTTGGGGAATATCACCAAAACTAACCTACTAAATGCGTTAGTAAGACCCGTTATTGGGTGCCCCAGTTGCACAGACTGGCCCGCGTGGACATCACAGGAGCTATGGGCACCTGTCCAAAGGATGCCCTTGGTTTCATTAAAGGCGTTCATCATTTGTCTATTTTGTTTGAAAAGGAGGCCGGTTGGAATGCCCTACGACTTCCCAATATGATCAGCAAGACAATTGGAACCGTCGGGGTCATTTGGAGGTTCTAGGACCATTCCCCGATAATCCCGAGCTATTCTTTTACATACTCTACAAGGTCAGAATTGATAAAAGGGAACGCTGTGGAGTGATAATAACTATGATTGACGAAGGGTCCCAAGTTTGGTATGCCGACGGATCAAAGATGGACGACAAGAGTACTGTGGCAGGCGTATTTGGGCCAAGATTCCAGAAAACTATGTATATTCTAGGCGGAAGTCTTCGCAATCGAAGTCTGTTTAGAGGGCCCCATTTGTCCAAAATAAATATTATGTTGGATAGTCAGGCAGGTGAAGGGCCTTAGCCGTTTTAAAAA